>NC_061069.1:13553250-13727272 GCF_021917145.1 Hypomesus transpacificus | reverse complement strand
ACATATAGAAAGTATATACCATATATAACCATATATATATGGTTTTATCAATGGCTTCATACCACAGTTATTACTCAGACAATCACACTTCGAGGTCGTTAAAACCCGTTGAATAAGAATAAATTATGTAGGGTTAGATTTGACGGAAAAAAAAATTCGCTTTCTCTTTCTCCGAAATGCAGTTTTCTACCAGTTTGCCTCCGCTTAAACTCACCTTTTCCGATCGGCAACAGAAAACCCAAGCATAGGCCTATTATATAGAAATGTATAAAGCCTAAAAACTGACCCATTAGGAAGGATAATTATTATTTAGTTATAGCCTACTACTATTCCCCTAAAACGCATGTGTATGCTTGTATTGCCCCGCCTCTCATGTTGACCTTAGAATAAACGACCTATCACGTTTAAGTCGTCACTTGTTTCCCAGCTGAAAATATTACAGAGGTTTAAGGCGGACAGACAGCCTATTGAAAACGAAAGTATGGGAACAGTTAAGGCCAGATGAACTGTGTTAAACATTTTGAGATTGAAAATATGATTCTAACAGTTATATCCGTAGTTTGCCAAGCGATGTTTTTTTCACCTTTGGTCAATTCTCATTTGTTCAAATAAAATTAAATGTATTTGTATAGACCTTTTTACACGCAAGCAAGAGACGGTTGGTGTTCCCGTTCCAGATTCAGTTCAAGATTGTTCTGGTAGAACATACATGAGTTAAGAGTAGATGAGCTCATTAATAAGGCTATTGGATCTAGCGGGCAACATCCATCTACTTTTGACCTCAAATCAAGTTATAAAAAAAATATATATATTGACTTGCCAACGCACCACACACTCCCAAACAGTAGGTGGGGGCAAACTCGTCTCCCACTCTTAATGATGGCAGCAATCTGCCGTTAAACTGGAAAGAAGAAGTGATTTACTAGGAAGTCACTGACCAGATTTGTGTTGGTTACCTGTCATACTGAGATTGGCAAACAGACCAGGTACACTAGACCAGGTAGCCCTGGACAACTATAGCCGTCTCCAAGGTTACTGTCAACAGCAGGAGAGAGAGAGAGAGAGAGAGAGAGAGAGAGAGAGAGAGAGAGAGAGAGACAGGGGTTCTGTCACTACTCACCTCCTGTTGAAGCCACAGTGGGGCATGGCTGTCTAGGGTGGCCTAACACGGTAGGGTTAGGTGTCTGTGGGTAAGTGTGTGTGTCTGTGTGAGCCACTGTATTTGTGTGTATGTGGGTCACTGTGTGTGTGTGTGTATATGTGTGTGTGTGTGTGAGTTGGTCTAAATCTGTCACTCTCAGAGGTGTTGCCATGGAGTACGAAGCTGCCCTCGCTTCAAGATGGCGGGCAGGAAAGGATGTCATGCTCTGCGCAGGGGAGCAGCCAAGAGGAGATCTGGACTCAGGCAGGAGCAGGCCAGCACCTTGCTCTGGAAGGCCGGGGGTCCTGAGGTACAAGAGGGAGACTACAATACCCAGCATCCCATGCTCCCTCCCGTCTCAGGTAAACTACATTACCCAGCATCCCCTCCTCCCTCCAGCAAACTACATTACCCAGCATCCCCTGCACCTGAGATGTGGTTACTCTGACCAGTATGTCCACAGCGTCCAGAGCGTCTGGTGGTGTGTGAGGCCTGCGGGGAGGAGGCCCAGCCCCCCCTGGACTTGATGGGCCTGGAGCAGCCTCAGGTGAGGCTGGTGGAGGTGAAGTGAGGCTGGTGGAGGGCAGGTGAGGCTTGATAAGGTCCATGATAAAAATGATCACTGTGTACCCTGTTTTTCATTCATCTCCTATCTATTTTATCCCTCCCCCCCCTCCCTCTCTCTCTCCCTCTCTCCCTCTCTCCCTCTCTCCCTCTCTCCCTCTCTCCCTCTCTCTCTCTCTCTCTCTCTCTCTCTCTCTCTCTCTCTCTCTCTCTCTCTCTCTCTCCCTCCCTCCCCCTCCCTCTCCCCCCCCCCCCCCTGTCTCCAGCTCTTCTGCTGCTCCCAGCACCAGCAGCTGTGTGAGATGCTAACTCATGAGAGACTCCCATCTCTGAGGACAGCAACCCGGGAGACCACACCCCCGGCGGACAGCCAGCCAACCAGGGAGGAGGAGGCGGAGCTACAGGCCCAAGAGAGGGAGGCGCATAGGTGGGAGTGGCCTAGCATGGGGAGGTCAAACAGGGGGCCACACTAGCGTGTTCGGTTGATGCTGGGTGCTGGGTAGCACCTGAGGTTCTGAAGGAAACTAAACAAAAACCACACACAATTATGAATTTAAATATCACCCTGCTCCAGATATGAATATGTCCCAGCGCTGTGGTTCACATCTGTTGTTGGACTTGGGCCTGGTTGTCATATTAACTTGTTTTTGATGTCATGTGCTCTCTATTTCCACACAGGAAGCAGGAAGTGGATCGAGAACTTCTCTTCCAGGACAACTCCCATTTACCTGTAGACACCAGTGAGCACACACACACCACACTACACGTTGTGTGTTTGTAGGCATGTGTGTTTTGTTTCTCACAAAATGTGTGTAATTGCCTGTGTGTATACATGTGTGTGTATACATGTGTGTGTGTGTGTGTGTGTGTGTGTACGTGTGTGTCATTGTGACAGCCTGCTTACCTGTGTCCCAGGTGCTCCTCATTCCAGGACCCTCAGCTACCTGCTGTCCAGGTCTGCCCCCAGGTCTGCCCCTAGGACTACAGCCCCTGCTCCTGGTCTGGACCCTGCTCCTGGTCTGGGCCCTGCTCCTGGTCTGGACCCTGGGCCTGGTCTGGACCCTGGTCCTGGTCTGGACCAGCAGAACTCCCAGTTCGGCCTCTCCTACCCTGGTGGTCTTCAGGTGCTGCAGTCTACACTCCTCTTTCTTTCAGAGTCAGGACGTGTATGTATATTTATATGTGTGTGTGTGTGTATATATACAGTATATAGTGTGTATCATGGTGTGTGTGTATATATATATGTGTGTGTGTGTGTATATATACAGTATATAGTGTGTATCATGGTGTGTGTATATATACAGTATATAGTGTGTATCATAGTGTGTATCATGGTGTGTGTGTATATATACAGTATATAGTGTGTATCATGGTGTGTGTGTATATATACAGTATATAGTGTGTATCATGCTGTGTGTGTATATATATATGTGTGTGTGTGTATATATACAGTATATAGTGTGTATCATGGTGTGTGTATATATATATATATATGTGTGTGTGTGTATATATCCAGTATATAGTGTGTATCATGGTGTGTGTGTATATCCAGTATATAGTGTGTATCATGGTGTGTGTATATATACAGTATATAGTGTGTATCATGCTGTGTGTATATATATACGTGTGTGTATCATGCTGTGTGTGCAGGTTGGGGCAGTGGTGATGCAGAGGTCTTACTCCAGGGGGGGGCTGTTCCTCACAGCTTTCCCTGACGGCTCCGCCCAGATCCTGTATCCCTCTCTTCTCACAGCCTGTCAGGGAGGGGTCAAAGGGTGAAGGTGTGTGTGTGTATGGATGTGTGTGTGAAGGTGTGTATGGATGTGTGTGTATATGAGTGTGTGAGTGTCACTCTTGATAGCCGTATCCGTCCTTATCACCACGGCAACGGCAGCTACCCCTCCGGCCTGCTTGCCCTGATCCTACTGGTCGACGGAGTACGGAGGGTGTGCGTAGTCTACGATGACCACACCCCCAACCAGCAGCCAATCAGGGCCCTGTTCCACTCTGACGGCAGAGCCACTTGTTACCACAGTAACGGCAGTGTCTGGTAGGTGATTGGTTGTCCGTCCAATCGATAGAACAGGAAGAGGTGCCTAGACGATTTCCTGACGAAGATTGTGGTATCTGCTGTGTGTGTACCTGTGTGTGTACCTGTGTACTTGTGTGTGTGTGTGTGTGTATGTGTGTGTGTGCGTGTGCGTGTGCGTGTATCAGGCTGAGCCTGGGCATGACTGGAGGTGAGTGTGTGAGTGAGACAGGCTCCAGACTCAGGCGCTGGTCATGGGGGCCCCCGGGGCCCGCCCCCCCTGTCTCCATGAGGCCCCTGTTCCTGTCCCTCAACCCCAGCCTGGGGCTCCGTGTGCTGGGCAACAAACAGCTCTGCCTCCGCTTCCTGTCTGGGGGCTGCCAGGCGACGCTTCGCCTTGGGGGGCAGGTCAGCCTGGACCCAGCTCACACACACACCACTACGAACCAGTAGCGAACCGTGACTCGTAAACCCTGGCCCTCTGACCTAAATGACTCGTCGGGAAAAAAACACAAGATACTGCGCGCACAGCATTAAGGCCTACATGAAATAGTGTTAGTCATTAGGCACTATTTGAGCCAGCCCTTGAGGCACTATTCACGTAATTGTGCACAATGATGTTGCGTTGGTACCTACAGATTGACCGGTCCTTCTGCAAAACACTATAACATAAAGTTAGCGATAACAAGGCCCACCCATTTAGAGGGAAGATATGATTGGTCAATTTTACTGTCAATGGAAATGAGTCTTTCATTGAATTTCTATCAAGCGGCCCTCTGTAAAATTCATAGCTTGACCACCAATCACAGAGCTAGCTGCATAGCATTTTCCTCCCAACAACGGAGGCAGCAAAATTCTGATAGGGTGACAAAACAGGATTTTTTCATTTAACTCTTCACATTACAACATAAACTGAATAGGGCAGGATTGAAGGGTTTATTTCAGAAACATTGTCAATTTATGGATTGATATTGTAAATGTAAATTCAAATTTATGAATTTACATTTACATTTAGCAGACGCTTTTATCCAAAGCGACTTCCAAGAGAGAGCTTTACAAAGTGCATAGGTCACTGATAATAACCACAAGATAGCCCCAAAGCATTGTGGGTAGCCAAAACAAAAAGCACACATTGTGAACCACCAAAAAATAAGTGCCAAAGGCAAGAACCATAAGAGCATGTAGTTAAGCAAGTTACAATTAAACAACATGAATCTCAAAATGCAAGTGTACCCGTAGAAAAAGAAAGCAACAGTAAAATAAAAATAAGATTAACTAAAATAGAATATTTCGCAGCGGAAATACAATTAAAACAGATTACTTTAAAAACATATATTTTTTGAATACATTAGGTCCTCTCTGAGGGCCTAGAAGGCCCTGACAGTTCCCCACTGCTACAAACATACAGCCTTTGAGTTTGACTTTGAAACATATCAAGCCTTTATGCTTATGGCCATACCTCCAGCTTCCAGAGCCTAGGGGGGCGGGGCCTCCACACAGCCCACCCACATCCAGGGAGGAGCTTCTCCTATTGGCCGGGAGGGTTGGGGTCCATCTGGGTCTGAGGCGTCTTCAGCGGTGCCTGCAGACCCCCTTCAGCCCCCGGCCCCGCTGGGTCCCCAGTCTCAGGACCCTGGTACACAGGCTCCTGGAGAGAAGCTGCACTCTGAGTCAGGGAGACAGGGCCTTCATCCACACCTGCCTACAGGACCTCCTCTGAGCGTGTGAGAGGGTGAGCGTGTGTGTGAGAGTGTGTGTGTTTCATAGAAGTAGAAGACACTCTTCACCTGTAGCAACAGAATCTAAAAAGTAACAAAATATGAGAATGATGGTGAAACACAGGTTTACACAATTACTAACAAACTACTACTACTTTATCACTAATATGGATCTGTCTCCTTGCATTTGTTAGTTCGTCACAGCCGTTGACTTAGTTTTGAACAAGTCAAACCAAAGTTTTCCACCAATGGGCCTTGAAATTGTCATATTCATGAAACTATGTACATTAATAAAGTAACCCCAGAGAGTGGTACAGTGCTAACCTTCACCAGAGTCTCAATGTTCATGACTGAAGGAGCAACAGAAGGCTCAGACCAGAACACAATGACATCAAAGCTTTGCTGCTCTCAGAGACTGAGGGATTAACCAATCTGGCCTAATCCTCTTTGAACATCTCAGATGATGGAGGCTTCACATGGCCTGCCCTGGGCAAGGACCAGGATCCGGAGGCTAAACTAGCCTTTCTAATACAATCCGTGGAGCTGAAGTAGAAGTCTGAACAGATGGCTGCTAGCTAGGATACTAACTAATGCTAGATACTGAGCTTGCTAGCCTTCTCACCTAGCTAAGCAAATTATGAAGTTAGTCTTCTCACCGAGCTAGCCAACTGATGAAGCTAGCCTTTACTACTGATGTAGTGCTACTTACTGCTACTTTATCTGCTGATGTCACCAACCATCGAAATAGCTAGCCTACTGATGTTAACATGAGGTTTAGACCTAACAGCTCAACAGGAAAAACAAGAGTAACTTTATAAACATAAACAACAACTTTTTAGATTTACTCCTTTTTATTAATCGTTTTAAACCATCACTTCAAGCTACTCAAAACAAATATAAAAATCACAATAAATTCAGTAATGAAATTAGAACAGGATTTTTAGATTTAGACTTATCAGATGATGCAGGACAAGGCTCTATATGATGAGGATTAAGGTTAAATTAAGACAAGGAACAGTTCAACTAGACACAGTGGCTCTGTGGGGTGAGAACATGGATCAGCTGAGACGGTGGCAGTCTCAGAAGGAACCAACCTCCGTCTCAACATCAGTCTGGCCCCGTTCCAAACACAACCCTGGGCCCTATACCCCGCGTCCTTCTGGGGGTCTGAGGAATGTCCTCCGACCAGGACGAGTATACAGGGTGTAGTGGAGTTTGGGGGTTTGGAACGGGGTCCTGTGTTTATTGCAACTGGATGAACAATCTGCAGTGGTAGAATAGAACGACAAGATGGCTGCCGCGGTTGCCAAGCACCCTGGTCCGGGTGAGGGGCGTGGCATCTCTAAGGGGCGTGGCGAGGAGTGATGAGGGCATCCAGTCTGGGCCAGCAGTCTTCCTGCCTTCAGCTCAGACCTTCATAAACATCACCTCACTGCCCTGCAAGACACACACACACCTCACACCTGGGGAGGGAAGGAGACCCCTCTCGGGAGGAGGGGGAAAGAGAGAAAATCAGATGTAAATTAGATTACAAGTCTAGTCCAATATGCTTGTTCTAGGTAAACTCTCTCAAAAGATGGAGGGGGAATGAGAGAGTAGAAGGAGAGGGGGGGGAAGTAGAGAGGAGTAGATAAGAGGAGCGGCGGAGGAGGAATGAGAGAGCAGAAGGAGAGGGGGGGAAGTAGAGAGGAGTAGATAAGAGGAGGGGAGGACATACATGGAGGGGTGTCGGGCTGGCCCCGGGAGAGGAGGATGGGGTTAGGAGCGGGGGGGTGCCAGCGTATCCATAGGAACGTTCATCTTCATCTCGTTCTCCAGGATCTGGACCAGCTGTTGCATGGAGGGCAGGTGACCAGAGTCCAGTTTGGACCACACCGGCACGTCTGCACACACACACACACACACACACAGTGAGGACACTTCCTCCAGTAATGACAGGGCGTATCAGACAGGAAGTAGAACATGACCCCAACCCTAGCAGACAGGAAGTGGATCATGGAAGGCATCATGGCAGGTTCCTACCATTCAGGGTGATCTCAAACGCCCCCGTGGACATGCACTGGTTCTCTATCAGGTTACTGAGGAAGAACACCATCATACAGGCATAGATCTGAAACACAAGGACCACAAGGTAGTGAATACCATTTCAAACACAGGCATATTTGTAAACGCTGTGGTTTCATGGCTGAGCTCCACTGACCAGGCCTAAAGTGAGCACGCTCAGTCCAGAGCAACTGGCTGGAATGTGGAGCCTCAATGTTAATGCCTACAAACAGCAGCAACACTGGAGGGTGTGTGTGTATTTAAGTGTGTGTGTGTGTGTAAGAGAGAGAGCTGGGACTCCTAAGCCCTAATGTACTGGTACCCTTGCCCACACTCAGCTGCTGTTACCATGGACACCTACATAGACAGCCAAGGGACAAGGGTGTTAATGACATCCCAAGGGTAACAACTATGTGTATCTTCCTGCCCCAGCCAGGCCTGTTGCCCCTCACCTTGTTCTCCTGGCCCCAGACCCAGGCCTGTTGCCCCTCACCTTGTTCTCCTGGCCCCAGACACAGGCCTGTTGCCCCTCACCTTGTTCTCCTGGCCCCAGACACAGGCCTGTTGCCCCTCACCTTGTTCTCCTGGCCCCAGACCCAGACAGCGGGGGCCTGCATGCCCAGCAGGGTGAAGGGGTCCTTTCCCACCAGGATCAGGCCAATCACAGCCAGTTTGAACACAGACAGGAAGGAAGCGACGTGTCTGGAGGGGGAGAGTGGGACGGCTGTTAACATGTCCAGACCAGCTGACCACTTCAATAAGCAGTTCAGTAACTTTCTATAAGAGGATGTGGCCTCCAGTGTTTGAGGTGGACTGTTGCTGTATGAAATACAGTCAGTACCGAAAACCCTCCCAGCTGGAATACACACACACACACAAGGGAGGAGCAGGGGAGAGTGTGTGTGTGTGTGTGTGTGTGTGAGACTATACTGATACGGGGTGTTGTTAGGAAGGTAGTTCTCACCTGTAGAGGGGGAGAGGAAGGTAGTTCTCTCCTTCGATACGGATGTCTGGGTAGCGCTGGTACAGGGCCTGCGTATACTCCTCAAACACCCGCTTGTACCCTCAGGAGATGCTGCAGGAGGCAGGGGACAGGAGGCAAGAGACAGGAGGCAAGAGACAGGAGGCACAAGGCAAGTCAGTGGAGCAGCGGACGAGAACTTTCTCACACACACCTGAAATACACTCACACACACCCCCAGTCCTCAGGGGCAAGGCTAGATTCCACAGTTGGTCACAAACAACCCCAAACACACATAGCCACCTGGTAGCTCCACAGGCCTCCAGGTTACACTAGTGACGTTTCCTTTCAGCAAGAAGGCATGGGGCAACAGTCCTGTCACGCACACTGAGCGGTCTGAACAGAGGTTTAATGACAATAAAACAAAACAAAATAGGCTCTCGCGGGATTGACCCTGGACACATCAGTACACCCACCTAGGTCAGATAATCCCATTCCATGGTTATGAGTGCTACATGGTAATCCAACCGTTCAACCAGCATGGCAAACAAATCGGGATTAGTTATCCAATTGACAGGGGAAGTAGCACGAGCATCACGTCTTCAACCCTTCACCTACAAACGTTATTCAATTACAAAGATATGCCATTAGGCGTTCTCGCAACCGAGAATGATGTTTAACAAGCGCCACTATAGCACCGGAAAGGGCCAGGATGTTTAGCTACTTCATTTGAATGTCTACTCACGTTTGCTTCATAACTAAGCTAATGGCGTCTTCAATTCCGGTAAAGCAATTTGATTGGTAAATAATTCAACAAACAGCAAAATCACTGAATCTTGATGGACGTTCTACATAAATCCAAGATCAAATCAAGTGTTTACTTATATCACAAGATAATGTAATTTCAAGGCTCCTCTTCATGCGTACGGAGCGACATAACATGTAATTCTGTCGTACGCTACTTTGGAACCTTTGGTTTAAATTCTCAGGGGCCAGCCAGGCGGGGCGCATTGTTTTAAACTGATTTAACAATCTATTCAACAGTAAATGGCTACATGGTTTAGGAAGGGTGCATACTCTGTGAATCTATGCTCCTGAAAATAAAATCCGATACAAATTCAGCAAATGCTCAAATTCGTCTGAAGCAGGACGCTTCTCCGTCAGAGCTACTCTATAGATACAAAACGAGCTAACCAAAATAGCTTCTAGCTAGGTTAGCTAAACTACACGCTAAAAGCACGGCGTTTCTCTGAGAGAGTTTACTCACCAAATTTGGAATTTAAGTAGCGGGCCTGTTGCAAACTGCATCTTCATTTTCTTGACACCGCTGTGATCAGCTGACGCGGCGCAGTACAGTGAGAAAACCCCCAGAAAGAGGAGCGACATGGGTAACCAGCTCTTCGCCATTCTGCCTCGATTGCTCGCTCGCCTCCCCCACTAACTGAGCTCTGGCGGTTGTACTGCTCGCATATGAAATCATTGGCCGAGAGGAGGAGCCAAAGTCGCATGAAGTCGACTAACCATGGATATTAAATACACCTTACCTCAACCGACCATGTGGTTAAGTGGAATATGAACGTTTATTAAATTATAATGCACCTGAACTATACTGCACCTGAACTATACAGTCTGATCACAATAGAAAAGTTTGTGTTTTAGTTTATTCTTCACAATAAAAAGGTAAGTTAACAGTGATGGCATTTCTGGTGGAAAACAAGTCTCAAACTCAACATTGCAAAAAAAAAAAAAAGAAGCCAATTCCTGGCCCAAATAAGTCCACTGCAAACATTTATCATATTCCCATGTAAGCCTGCATGTAAACCAGAAGATACTATTTTAAAAGAAATTCCTGGATACAAATTATGCATCATGACAGTTTGTATGTCAGTATGTCACAAACAAACCGTGATTGATTCAGTTAATAATCCATCAGTGATTAGTTAGGCCATGGGTCTATATTGCCTGGGTTGAGACTGTGAAAACCCTCTAATAAATTCGTTTGACCACTTATAAATGTGGGGAACATTTCGAGTGCCATGAAGTTTGCTACAGTGAACTAGCCAAATCTGATCATAACATTACTCCAGAAATGAGGGCCCATAGAAAGAGCAGTAAATACTCAATGACTGGGCGGCAGAGAGATAGGCACTGGAAGTGAGACATGCGGGTTTCCGGTGCGGGCGGGGTTAAAAACTGTATACGTATACATTTGCACTGCTTTTATTCTCCTTCAGTAAATCGGTAGCAAAAGAGCTGTATGATTTTCGGCGAAAGGATAGAATAACCAACTTAAAAAAAAAAAATTCTGACAGATTCTGTAGTCCACTTTGAAAGATGGTTGCCAAACAGCGAATTCGCATGGCTAACGAGAAACATAGCAAGAACATCACGTTAAGAGGCAATGTAGCCAAATCCACGGTAAGATAGATTCCCCTTTTCTCCAGTGTCCCGGTACTACCTACTGTAGCTAGCCATGTATTCAAATCCCTTCAAAAGATCCACAATGATTTGGGAACTAGGGTTATGTATTAGGATTTGGTGCCCAGCTAGCGAACTCACTTTTCACGATCACCTGTGTACACCTTGTAAACCAAGTTTACAGCATATGCTACGTACCCAGACGCTAGTTAGCTAGAGCTAGCTAAGTTAAGTGAATCTATTCCAGGCGGTTCGTCATGTGGTCTACACTCCAGTGCAGTTCTGTTTATTAATGTTAGATATCTAAGTTTTGATTGTATAAAACTGTAAGCGTACACATTTAGCAAACCCCAACTGTTCGCAGAGAAACGCTACGGACGACAAGGTAGCGGTTGGGCCGTGGCTGCTGGCGCTGTTCATCTTCGTGGTGTGCGGATCAGGTGAGACTCCACTTTAGATCACAGTTGGATGTACGGTCCGGTGGCCTCGTTAACATCTCACAAGACTGTCTAGACTCGGGAGCAGTGGTTCTTAACCCTGTCCTAAGGGCACCCCTGCCCTGGATGATTTAGATGTTTCCCTGCACCAACACATCTGATTCAAATAAAGGGGTCGTTATCTAGCTCTGTCGAAGCCTGGTAACGAACATGCATTTGAATCAGGTGTGTTTGAGCCAAGAAACATCTAAAACATGCAGGACAGGGTGAAAACCACTGGTCTAGAGAATACTGAAAGAAATACCACCACAACCCTAACTCGACCTATGCACAAACGAGGTTTGTTCCAGTACACGGCCTTTACACCTGTAACAGCATTGTATCTGTGTTGGTCAGTTAAACCACATCTTGCATCACTAAATGTCTTGTTTGTGCATATGTAGAGTTGTGGTGGTCTGAGTGATATCAGATGCCAGCAGGTGTTCTCTCACAGGTAGCTGATAAGCCCCTCGCTCGGCCTTGTGGCAAATCTTCGTAATCATTTACACAGAAATGCCTCATCAGCATTTTCCACTGTTGCACTGCTCGGTCTTTATAATGACATGTTCCATGCACTGCTTGGTCTTCATTTCCTCTCCTCCATCTCCTCACCCCCGCATCTCCCCTCCTCCTCTCCTCACCCCCTCTTCCCCTCACCCCCTCATCTCCTCTCCTCCATCTCCTCACCCCCGCATCTCGCCTCCTACATCTCCTCACCCCCTCATCTCCTCACCACCTCATCCCTTCACCCGCTCATCTCCTCTCCTACGTCTCCTCTTCATCTCAGTCTCCTCTTCTCCTTCCTTGTTTACTTCAGCTGTCTGTATTCAACTGGAAGTTGCTATGACCAGGGTTAACCCTAACCCTGACCAGTCAAGTGCCTATTGGTGTGGAGGTGTCACAAGACTGCTGGTCTTGTCTGCCTGGCAGGAGAGGGCCAGCTGACCAGCATAGTCAGGGACACGTGTGTGTGTGTGTTGGCTCACCCTGCTTGGCTCTGAGGGGCACAGGGTGTGTGTTCTAGGAGTGGTGCCTGTGCTCTGTTTATCTGTGTGTATGTGAGAGAGAGAGTGCAGGGTGACTGGTTCAACTTGTACTAAACATGTGAATTTGTCTCTCTTCCTCCTTGTCCCCTCTCCCTCCCTCCTCCTCCCTCCCCCCCTCTTCTGCCCTCTCCCTCCCTCCCCCCCCCTTCTGCCCTCTCCCTCCCTCCCCCCTCTTCTGCCCTCTCCCTCCTTCCACTTGTCCCCCCCCTTCTCTAGCTATTTTCCAGATCATCCAGAGTATCCGCATGGGGATGTAGGACAACAGCGATGACATCACTACTGTGTTCATTCCACTCAGTATCCCCCCACCCCCGATGGTCCACCCCCTGAACCCTGTTCCTGACAGAACCCCAGTTCCACCCCCTGAACCCTGTTCCTAACAGAACCCCAGTTCCACCCCCTGAACCCTGTTCCTGACAGAACCCCAGCTCCACCCCTTGAACCCTGTTCCCAACAGAACCCCAGCTCCACCCCCTGAACCCTGTTCCTGACAGAACCCCAGTTCCACCCGGTGAACCCTGTTCCTGACAGAACCCCAGTTCCACCCCCTGAACCATGTTCCCAACAGAACCCCAGCTCCACCTCGCCCTGCCACCTCCAAGTCTTATCAGCAGAGTGTTGTGAAGTCTACCAGTCAGAGGACCAGCTACTGTCTTGCACTTTCACTGACTTCTTCTCCTTCATTTGTTTATTTGAAACATTTCTTTCATTTTTTTTTTGTTCATTGAAAATGTTCTTTCAATGGATTTTCTTTTGTTAGCTAGCTCTGAATCTTCCAAGCCATTCCGTCTAGGTGCCTTAGTTCAAGAACTAACCAGGCCATGCCAAACCAGGCCAGACCAGACCATGCCTAGCTTCTCTTACAGCTGATGCTCGGTGACAACCTTGGCACAGCTGCCATCTTGAAACCATTCCCTTACTGGTGGAGAAGTCCCAGCTCTCTACTGCTGTGTTGTAATGACCTACTCTAATCTAGTCACTGTGTTGTAATGACCTACTCTAATCTAGTCACTGTGCTGTAATGACCTACTCTAATCTAGTCACTGTACTGTCAGACAGAACGAACAATGTGTCTTACTTAATTTGGTTTGCGGGCCCAGTTTTTCTGTTGAGTTTTTCTTCAGGTTTAGGTGGTACAGGGTTAGACGGCTCTAACAGGTCACAGGTCCTTTAGTTGCCAACGATTCAACATCGGACTCCAGTACAATGTTAAGATTTCTACATTTCTCCGCTTTATACTTCTGTGATTATTTAATGCTGCCTTCAAATCTTTTCTTATATGTCTTATTTCTACAGTCAATCAGACTGCTTCATAGATATAGCAGATCTAAACTCAAGCTGGGAAATATGTTTTGAAATGTTAAATATTCCAGAAAGATGATTATGGAATCATCCCTTTAGAGATGCCTGTGTGATGGAGTCTTGGACAGCTGCATTGGCCTCCAGGGACACATGAAGTTATGTCTCACCAACAATGTGGAGATGGGTTAATATGTAAATAAATGACAGATTGATGTGTTGTGCATAACAATCTGCGTTTGCTGGCAGTGACTGACGAGGGAAATTTAATAAAAACGTGATTGATGACAAACCTGCCTGTACTGACTATTGTTTTGTTTACTTCAGAGTAGGCTATACTACAACCACAAGGACGTACCTTTTTATGTATTAAACTTGTCTTTTCGTTTTATTTATTATTCTGTGGCTTCAAAATAATTTTTCCATCAAGCAAAAATACACCAGAATTGTCGCAAGGGGGCAGCACGGGTTTTATCCTTAAGGAACCGGAATGTACTTTCTGACAGCCACGTAATTTCGTAGAAGAGTGGGTGTTGTAGTTCACGGAGGGCAGTAAGCTAGTCTGACTACCGGAGACTCGAACCGCTGCTTTAGATTCGAGGATAAACCAGCGGCTCAATAATTCTCCAAGAAACACCGATCCTTTCGTTAGTTATTTAAATCGATTGTCGGTGCTGGTGAGTTAACTAACTAGCCTATCTAGCTAACATCTTGCCAACCAACATGTCACATTTCGCGTATTTGTAGTTGGAAGTTGAACAATCTAACGTTAGTTAGCTAACCCTAGCTAGCTACGGTACGGTCGTTTTCATTCAGACAGAGGTGTTGCAATTACATGTAATTTTTAAGTAATGTCATTAGTTTCACTAAACATCCAGGTAGCTAGCTACTTGGAGACACTGTAAAGTCTTTAAAGTCAGCTATCCCGTCGTTGAGTTGTGGTTACCGCTGGTTTACGTAGGACGCCCGGTGAAGCTTTAATAACTAACCCTGGGACAGACCTGCTAGCCGGGGCCAAATAACCCGACAGCTGCTCGGCCAGATCACTGTCAGCTAAACTAAACTACGTGTCGATAAGAACGGAATCTCCCGATCCTTTCATTTCCTTCTGGTGATGGACTCAGGGTAAGGTTGAATGTGGATGGTGTTGTTAACAGAGTAAAGCAAGTCACCAGCCCACCAACCACTTTCAGTCCTCAATTTCCCTTTCAGAGGCCAGATCGCATATGACACAGCAGGGATGATTGTGTGTGTGTGTGTGTGTGTGTGAGAGAGAGAGTGTGTGAGAGGTGTTAAAGAGCAACAAGAACAGTGTGTTTCTATCTTCAGATCAGAGGAATGACTTTGCAGTAGCTCGTGTCGCCCTTGCACAATCCCATTATAGCAACCGACCCCGTTACGAACGGATGTAAATCTTACACGCTATGCGCCCCCTTTAAACGGAGCCAAGTGGAGGACGGAGAGAGGGTGGGGGGGGGGGGGGGGGGGGGGGGGAGAGAATGGGTGATGGAGGGTAAAGGGGAGGGGGAGGAAAGAGAAAGGGAGACGGATGACAGGCTTGTTACATAGTGTCAGGAGTGTCAGGTAGCTGGTTGCTCTCCTTGCTCCGATAAACAGAGAAAGGCTAAATAGCAATATTGGAAGTCAGCAGAATGTAACGTCACTTATGGGCTCGGTTTTGACTTTTGCACTGCAGTCAGACCGAACTAGCCGGTATCCCGGGCGGGGGACACCGGGGGACACTCCTAGCGCATAGTGTGTCTGCCGACTGCTTATTAGCTCCGGTATGAACGGAATGGGGCGGGGCCGACGCGGTGTAAACAAGTCAAGAGATCTGTCCCTCTCGGTTGCAGCAGAATGCTAGGTGGACGTGTGTGTGTGTGTGTGTGTGTGTAAAAGGGTTTTAAAAGGCGCTGAATACCTCCCATGTTGAATGTTCCAGACTGTTATGTAATAGTGACAGCCACACCGCCACTTTGTTCCTGCTTCTCTGTGGGAACATGATTAGCAAGGGCGCCACCCCGTGGAGAGAAGCGGAACTGCCGGGAACGCAAACAACCCAACAACATACATTTCACATGTGTATTCAATCTCTGGTGTGTGACCTTTACCCCCTGCAGCAAGATGGAGGCCCACACTTCCAGTCGGCAGCTGTCCAGGAAGAGGAGGAGAGAGGGTTCGAACGGGGAGGCCGAGGAGAGAGACAGAGCTGTTAAAGTCCCAAGATGCACTGTGGTAATGGGGGAGGGGAGAGCAGAGGATCTGGGTTATGTGATGTTCACACCTGTAAAACACGTTACACGTGTGTCTGTGTGTTCAGGGGTTGAAGCTTCCTGCTCCGTTTGCTGATGAGCTGGAGCCGGCAGACTGTAAGCCGTACCAGAGAGTCAGCATGGAGGAGGCCAAGAGAGGCACCCCACGTAAGACACACACACATACAGTACACACACACACACAGTACACACCCTCTGGAGCTGTCAGTCACTGCCATGTCCCGCCCTCTCTCAGCTGATAGGCCGGTGAGGGTGTACGCAGACGGCATCTTCGATGTGTTCCACTCCGGCCACGCCCGTGCCCTCATGCAGGCCAAGGGCCTGTTCCCCAACACACACCTCATCGTAGGAGGTAGGGGGGGGGGTGTTTGTGAGTGTGTGTGTGTGTGTTTGTGAGTGTGTGTGTTTGTCAATGTGTGTGAGAGGATGTAAGATGTAAAATTACCCTTTTGTCTGTAATGTACTCATGTAGAAGTCTAATGCTGTAACGATTGAGCTACACTCACCCTTTAACCTTTTCAACCTGTCTGTGTGTGTCTGTATGTGTGTGTCGCCCCCAGTGTGTAGTGACGACCTGACACACCAGTTTAAGGGCTTCACGGTCATGAATGAGGACGAACGCTATGATGCTGTTAGCCACTGTCGCTACATCGACGAGGTGGTGAGGAACGCCCCCTGGACGCTCTCCCCAGAGTTCCTGGCCAAGCACCGGGTAGGAGGGAGAGCTGGAGCAGTGTGATGAACATAGAGAGAGAGAGAGGTGTTGTCGAGGTGTAGGTGTGTGTACCCTGCATGTCTTGAATGCAATGTTGTTCTGTTGACACCCCCCCCCGCCCCTCCTCTCTAGATCGACTTTGTTGCCCATGACGACATTCCATACTCCTCAGCGGGAAGTGACGACGTTTACAAGCACATCAAAGAGGCGGGTGGGTACCATAGCAGCACCCATAGCAACAAGCTCTCCACCCCTGACTCTCTGGTGTGACCCCTGACCTCTGACCTCCAGGCATGTTCGCTCCCACCCAGAGGACAGAGGGCATCTCCACCTCTGACATCATCACACGGATCGTACGAGACTACGATGTGTACGTGAGACGCAACCTGCAGCGTGGGTACACCGCCAAGGAGCTGAACGTCAGCTTCATCAACGTACGCGTCTTCAGCAGCACTATCATCATCAGCATTATCATCATGTTTAACTGACCATGTAATAATGAGGATCTGTCTGTCTGTCCCCACCACAGGAGAAGAAGTACCACCTGCAGGAGCGCGTGGACAAGGTGAAGAGGAAGGTGAAAGATGTTGAGGAGAAGAGCAAGGAGTTTGTCCAGAAGGTGGAGGAGAAGAGCATCGACCTCATTCAGAAGTGGGAGGAGAAATCACGGGAGTTCATCGGCAACTTCCTGCAGATGTTTGGTCCGGAGGGGGCGCTGGTGAGCTCTACTCTGTTCACCTCTGCCACAGTACGAGAAAGAGGGAGAAAGACAATGTTGCAGTTGATTCCTCTTGACATATTATCCTCCCTCCCCCCCTTGCAGAAACACATGTTGAAGGAGGGTCGAGGCCGTATGCTCCAGGCCATCAGCCCCAGGCAGAGCCCAAACAGCAGCCCCACCAGGGAGGAGCGCTCCCCCTCCCCCTCCTTCCGCCTCCCCTTCTTCACCAAGACCTCCCCCCCTCCCTCCCCCCACGTCGCCCGTGGTTACCCCATCAGCGAGGATGACGATGACGAGGACGAAGATTAAAGAGGGAGGGGCTCCTCTCTCTGTCCTAGCCCTCTGTTGCCGGTAGCAACGCCATAGATCCTCCAATCGCAAGCCAGTTTGTTGGATTATGCCTGTAGAGCTCGTCCAATCATGGGCCAGTTGTTTGTTAATAGTGTTCCCCTGATCGCTTTTTGTTGTTCCGTTGTTACCACAGCAACCAGAGCCAGTCGCTTCACATGGATCGCCCTTGATTTTAGTTTGTTTTTTAGTTACGCTTTATTTTTTTGTATGTTTATTTTAACCACTTGTTAAGTTGGGGGGGGGTTTGGGATTTCACTTCCTGTGTTACTTTCTCACTTCCTACATGTTACTTCCTCATTCACACCTGTATGTGATGATCTCACTCACTTCCTGTTAGGTTCTCTGTCACCCAGATGTGTGATGATGTTGTAGAGACTTGTTGAAGCAGGGGATTGTGGGATATGCTGTCTGAGCTCCAGACCCACCCTGGAGGACCACAGCAGCTGTCCAGGGTGGGTGTGTGTGTGTTCGTCCACACGCATGTGTTTGTGAGTGTGTGTGCATGCATGCCTCTGGAGAGACTGTCTAACAGAAGGAGAGACTAACAGGGGGAGAGACTGTCTAAGAGAAGGAGGAGACTGTCTAAGAGGAAGGTTCTCCTGAACCAGAGTCTGTCTGGGTTCAGGGTGCTACAGCTGGGGAGAGAAAGCGAATGTGTGTGTATATATCTGTATGATTTTAACAAAATAGTTAATCTCCGATCGCCTCCTACTAGCCCCTCCTCCCTATGCACTGTGGAGATCTGATAGGACGACAAATTCTAGGAAGAATATTAAAGATGGTATCAGACGTTCACGGGGGCAAATCACGGTTGCTAAAGGACATGCTAGGCTGAGGGCATGGCTTGTCTGTCACCATGGGGCTGTGTTCCTCAGGCAGGGGAGATTCTTCTTTTAAAGCCGGTAATCTTGTAACCATAACGGATGGGATTCCATCCGTTTTTAAATCTCACTGGTCTGATGTTATGGAACATCTGATCAGTTCTTCTGACTTGTGGGAGTTCCAACGGTCTGGATCCAGAAGGAGGACGTCCTGGAGCCTGAATGTTCAGGCCAGACGAATGATGCAAGAAAAAAGAACAAAAAACACAAATGCAACAAAAAATAAAGATGTTAATTACAGTGGGTGTCTGTGTGTCGTGTTCAGTTGCAAAGGATTCTGGGAAGACAGGACGTTCTTCTGCAGGTGCAGGCAGATTAGCAGGTTGCAAGGTCTCAGCACACCTGATTATGTGTTCAGTTAGCAGGGGGTCTGAACCTGGAAACTCTTGATCTGGAGTCAAAGGCTCAAGCATAGAACAGTCAAAGCCAGGGGAAGACTTAGGGACATGATCACATTTTATTGGACAGTACAGTAACCATGGCTGCAAACATGACACATCAGACAACACCATGTGACCACCAGGGGGTGGAGTCACTGCCCAAGTCTGTTCCACCCACTCACACATGGCAGCCAATCAATGATCCTCTTACAGAGTAGCTCAGAGGCAGGAAGTGAGCAACCAGACCAGAGAGGATGATGGAACTTGTAAGCTATGTAGAACTACAGGGTGGAGAGGAGCTCAGAAATACGAGGGGGGGGGGGGGGGGGTGTACAGGACACAGACACACACACCCCTGGTGTTCACAACAGACATCTGAAGTCACTGACACAACATCTCACGTCCTGCATATATCATATATCTGTGCTCTGCTTTTTAAATGTTAATCCCTCTCCCTTAAACATGTAGGAGGAGAGAGGGGGAGAGGGAGGAGGAGAGGGAGGAGGAGAGAGGCAGGAGGAGAGGGAGGAGGAGAGGGAGGGATGTGGGGTGTGGGAGGAGAGAGGGAGGAGGGTGGTCACCAAAGCTAGCAACGTTTTGCAGACAGTGGGCTGGGCCAGTTGGTGGTGAGCAGGGCTTGCAGGTGGGGCTAGCAGCGCGTCTCGTAGATCCCGCTGCGGCCGATGTAGCGGACCCACTTGATGACGTCGTGATCGCTGTAGTTGAGCTTGGACTCAAACACCTTCAGGTAGCGCACCTTCAGACCTGAGGGAGCAAACGGCACCTGGGGGGGGGGGGGGGGGGGGAGTGTGGGTGACAGACAGATACGGAGTGTGTGGTGTGTGTGTGTGTGTGTGGTGTGTGTGCCCACCTCAAAGTTCATGGAGATGGGGGGCCGCGCCCACTTCTTCTTGTCGTTGGTGGGCAGCAGCTCGATCTCAGCACTGATCTGAGACTCCTTCATCCCTGCCATGCGCTTGATCCTGCACACATACAAGGGCACCGTAAATAAATGTGAACCAGCACAAACAGTGAAAGGAGGGTGAGCTCAAGAGAAGGGATAAAAATATAGATAAACCCATAGAGTGGGAAGGGGGAGAGAGAGAGAGAGAGACAAAGGCTCTAACTTCCAGACGATGGCGTTCTCGCTGGCCTTGTACTTGGCCTTGCCCTTCATGCAGATCACCTGGACCCCACTGGTGGTGAGGGGGGTGGGGATACGCACCTGGAGAGGAGAGGGTTAGCAGGACCAACACCACCAGCCCTAGCTAGCTAAGATACAAAACCTAGACCAGCCCCAGCTAGGTTAGGTACAGGACCTAGACCTCCAGCTGGGTCCAGGTGGAGTCCAGCTCACCTCTATCTTCTGGGCAAGCAGCGAGGGTTTGAAGTTAGACTTGATGACCACCTTGACCTCCAGCTTGGTGCGGCCCACCTCCCGGACCAGAGGTATCACCCTGAACGGCAGGATGATGTCTTTGGTGGTGCGGTACCTGACACACAAACAATCACACTGTAGCAAAGAAGCTGGGGAACCCAGTAAACACATGTCTGACACTAGCTAGATATGGTAGTGAAACACTAGCAACCAGGTGAGGGGTGAGGGGTCAGGGTGAGGGGGAGGGGTGAGGGGGAGGGGTCAGGGTCAGGGTCAGGGTGAGGGTACTGACCTCATGAGCTCATAGTCCCCGTCAGGGGGGATGAAGCTGATGCTGCGTTCAGAGTCAAACCTGCTGAGTCGCACACACTGATGGAAGGTGCAGTCATCGATGGCTATGGACTGCTTCCCACTGCTGCAAGAGGACAGCTGGTCAGAGACACACACACCTGCTCACACACACACCTGCTCACACACACACACACACACACCTGCTCACACACACACACACCTGCTCACACACACACACACCTGCTCATACACACACAACTGCTCACACACACACACACCTGCTCATCACATTATAACACCCCCCCCCCACAGCAACCTTTTAAAACACAACAATCTACTTAACCACTTCACAACTAACACTGAACACAGAAACACAAACAGTAATCTCTCTACACAACATCAACCACAAAACACCACTCCCTCACACACACAGGGACAGTCTAACCCTACAACCATGTTTCCCCCCCCCCCCCAGGAGGAGCCCATAAGATGCAGGGTGGGGGGGTAGGAGTCAGGTGGGGGGGGATGAGTGGCAGACAAAACAAACATTCACTTATCACAGACGAAAACTCTTCCTGCTGTGACTAAAGATATGTGGAGGCGCTTGATTCATGTTCATAAGCATCCCTGCAGGGCGCATGGTCAGACCTAGATTTGAACTTTGACCTCTCAGGGTCAGCTTGGTGATGCCCATGGGCCTCATCCAGGGGCAGAGCTAGCGAACCAGGGGGTGGAGCTAGCGACCCGGGCCTCCACACATGTTTAGACTGAGTAGCTGGAAGACTAACTGGAGGGAGGAATACCGTACCTTCCCCCTAACTCACTGAAGACCAGAGAGAGAGAGGCAGAAATGAGAGGAAGCAAACAGAAGAAGGGAGTGAGTGTGGAGAACAGACAGAACCCTAACCCAGGACAGACAGAACCCTAACCCAGAACAGACAGAACCCTAACCCAGAACAGACAGAACCCTAACCCAGGACAGACAGAACCCTAGCCCAGAACAGACAGAACCCTAACCCAGGACAGACAGAACCCTAACCCAGGACAGACAGAACCCTAGCCCAGAACAGACAGAACCCTAACCCAGGACAGACAGAACCCTAACCCAGGACAGACAGAACCCTAATCCGGGACAGACAGAACCCTAACCCTGGCCAGACAGAACCCTAACCCAGGACAGACAGAACCCTAAACTAGGACAGACAGAACCCTAACCCAGGACAGACAGAACCCTAATCCGGGACAGACAGAACCCTAACCCTGGCCAGACAGAACCCTAACCCAGGACAGACAGAACCCTAAACTAGGACAGACAGAACCCTAACCGGGGACAGATGAGCCACACGCTCTTCGGCTGACTCTCTAAAACTAACCACTAAAGTCACAATGCTGACGGGCTGACAAGTCCATCCAGGTGTCTCCACACGTGACCAGGGCAACGGATCTGGCCCATAATAGGCCGTCAGGCGTCCTGCTCCATCCCCATTGGCCCCCAGAGCCGTCACTCACCTCTTCCCAGCCTCGTCGGTGACCCCGCCCTTGCCCTGCTTGTCGATGACGATCTTGTCGTTCATGCCGAACTTGCACTCTGGCATCCCACTCAGGTAACTCTTCATCACCACGCGGCCCGACACGTGGGCGCTCAGCACCTGACCTGCAGGGGGCAGGGTCAGGGGGCAGGGGTCGCCAGGTCACCCCACGCTTCATGTTGTTCATTAAGAACATGCTTATCTCCAAAGCCACATGAGCAGAAGCTCCAGGAAGGTGTTTGTGCTCTGAGTCATGTCTGGCTCTCCTGATCAATGTGTTAGTAGTTTATTAGTAATGTAATATTATCAATGTATAATTCATGTATTATTACTGTTTTAATGTATTTTCAGTGTTGCATCACTGTATTTTTACAGTATTACTGTTTTATGAATGGTTTATTACTCTGTTGTCATTGTATAATCACTATTATCACTGTCGTGGAGTGTTTCCTCAACTCGCATGTACATTTAACTAGATAGCTAACATTATTACTGCATTATTACTTACTAAGGAATTATTGGCTGGATCTGATGTTAGTTTCCTCCAGGATCACAAATGACTTATTGAGAGACTTGTTGCTCTTGTTGGTTAGTTGTAACTGATAAATTATTTTACTCGCTGCTAAATATATAATCGTTGCTTGCTTTCCTACAGGTACAGTCTATGGGTAGGTCTACACTCTTGCACTTCATGCAGGTGCATGTTGTTTAATCGTAACTTGTTTAACTACATGCTCTGATGGTTCTTCCCTTTGGGACTTATTTGGTTTCACAAAGTATGCTTCATGTTTGGCTCCCCTCGTTGTTATGATCAGTGACCTCTGCACTTTATAAAGCTCACTCTTGGAAGTAGCTTTGGATAAAAGCGTCTGCTAAATGAATAAATGTAATGTAAATGTATTACTGCTTTATTACGGCGTTGTTGCTGCGTTATTACTGCGTTGTTACTGCGTTATTACTGCGTTGTTACTGCGTTGTTACTGCGTTATTACTGCGTTATTACTGCGTTGTTACTGCGTTGTTACTGCGTTAGTACTGCGTTTCCTGCTCACCCTGGGGAGACATCAGCAGGTTGACGCTCTCCAGCACGTCCAGGAAGAGCTCGTTGCGGCGGTACTTGATGCCCTCTCGCCTCCAGCCGATCTGCCCAGTCACCTGGCTGGTGATCTGGGACTGTTCCTCCTTGGTCTGGTGCTGCGGGGGAGGAGGGGGGGGGAGGGGGGGGTGAACAGCTGTACCTACCTACATCACACACATACACCAGGAACAACACCTCCCTATGTAAGATGTATACACCTGGAATAACCAGTCATGTTCCCCTTTAGCATGTATATAACACTTCCATGGGTAGAGAGAGAGGTAGAGAGAGGGGTAGAGAGAGGTAGAGAGAGGTAGAGAGAGAGGTAGAGAGGGGTAGAGAGAGGTGTAGAGAGAGGGGTAGAGAGAGGGGTAGAGAGGTAGAGAGAGGTAGAGAGAGGGGTAGAGAGAGGGGTAGAGAGAGAGGTAGAGAGAGGTAGAGAGAGGGGTAGAGAGAGGTAGAAAGAGGGGTAGAGAGAAGTAGAGAGAGGGGTGTACCTGGCCCTTGATGCCTTGTTGGGTTATGAAGGTTTTTAGAGCTCCTGTCTCTGAGTTCTGGGGATAACCAAAGTCCAGGATCTCTGTACACACACACACACACACAGACACACACACACACACGCACACACACACATTAAGGCCAATAACCCTCCAGCAGTAGTGACCCTAACACATTTTCCCAACAAAACACAACTCATCATAAAACACACAAAAACAGATTTAATCAATAAATACAAATGGTTTCAAATGTTTGCCATCCTCATCCCAGTTACCGTCCAGCAGCTCGTAGATGAGGACAAAGTTGTTCTTGATGTTCTCCTCGCTGATCTTCCCAAAGTAGGCAGCCATGACATCACACATCTTGTAGAGGAACTCAAACACCATGGCAGCATTGACGTTCTGCTTGGTGACGGCGGCCAGCCAGATGTTGGAGCGCTTGACGTGGAAAAAGGAGGTGCGGGCGATGTTGGAGACCGGGGAGCGCACCTGCTGCCGGGCGTGGATCACGTTCACACGGAACGCATCCACCGCGTTACGCCTGGGGGAGAGGTGGATACAGATACAGGTGTATAGATATAGAGAAGTATAGAGATAGAGATGTAAAGAGATAGAGATGTATAGAGATAGAAAGTATAGAGATAGAGATGTATAGAGATATATATGTATAGAGATACAGATGTATAGAGATAGAGATGTATAGAGATAGAGATGTATAGAGATATATATGTATAGAGATAGAAAAGTATAGAGATAGAGAAGTATAGAGATATAGATGTATTGAAATGTAGATGTAGATGTATAGAGATAGACATGTATAGAGATAGACATGTATAGAGATAGACATGTATAGATATAGAGAAGTATAGATATAGAGAAGTATAGAGATAGAGATGTATAGATATAGAGATGTATAGAGATATAGATGTATAGAGATAGAGATGTATAGATATAGAGAAGTATAGAGATATAGATATAGAGATGTATAGAGATAGAGATGTAGAAGGATTAAGAGATGGTTACAGTGCGAGGGAGAGATGAGTAGAGAGATGGGTGGATAGAGATTGAAGAAGAGGAGAGAGATTGTTAGACATGGTCAGGTCTGGTGTGTTCACCACCACTAGAGGGCACTGTCCCCTACAACACTAGCACTGTTAACTAGCAGTGAAGCAGAACGTCATCTTAGGTGCGTTCACACTACAGCGGAGCGGGCGGCGCGGGGCGTCGGCTTCCAAGTCATTTTCAATTAAACCAGGCGTTGACGCTCACGTAGGGCATTGTGGGAAGGCGAGCGGGGCGTTGAAAATTGGATTTTCTCAACTTTATGTAAATTAGGAGCATGAAAACGCTAGCGTTGGCCAATCGGGTTGGTTTCTTGTAACGTAGCAACTGTTGGTCATGGTAAACATTTCTAGGTTTGACAATTTCAAGATGGAAGAGCAACTCATCGTGTCTTCATACCCAGTATTGTATGATACGTCTATGTTCAATTACAGAGACGCTAACAAAAAAAAGGATGCCTGGCGCAGGGTTGCTGAGGTTGTCGTGTCCCTGGTGTGTATTTTGTACTTTAATTCAGTTTCGTCACATTACGTAACTTTCTTCTGTGCTAGCTGCATAGTCTAGCTAGCTCACTCGGCACATGAGTGACATCCAATGTTGGAATGCTGGCTGGCAGCCACTCACTAGCCATACAGTAAATGTGTAGTGGCTAGTCATAATCTAGCGATTGGTTTGCAGAGATTTCGAGTAATATAATAAAAGGTTACATTTAGTCATTTAGCACACGCTCTTATCCACACACTTAGTACACATGTCAAAGTTTATGTTTGACATCTTTCTTTCCAGTCGATGTATGCAAAAAGAAATGGAAGACTTTGAGGGACGGATAAAAAAAGAAAAAAAATAGAGAGAAAGAGCGGTGTACTATAAATGTGAACTATAAATACAAATACTTTATAATAATAAAGTCAAAATAATTTAATCTTTCACTCCGCCTAAAAAAGTGTGGAAAAAGATAACCTATTGTGTGTGCAGTAGATAAGATCATGTAGAAAGCATATCGGATTTTTGCTTAATGTGTGTAAAAGTCGTATTTTGACTGCACACTTTGCAATGACATCATACGAACTACAACAGTGACCTGAGAGAACTACAGCTCTGAATGAATCTGTCTGACACCCCCCCGAGCGTGGTGCACTGTGGGAAGGCAAGCGGTGTAGAGCGGTAAAAAAACGCTGCAGTGTGAACACACCGTTAAAGCTGAGTTATTCAATGAATAACTGATTGATGTATTCAATGAAGATTCAATGAAGATTTGATAAAAATCCCCTAGTTCTCCTCTTCAAGATGGTATAAACAGTTAAGGTGTATGATTTTATATGAAAATCCATAAAATATGAATATTAATATGCATATCATATTTCAACAGCATATGGAATGTTCGGAATTTTGTATTAGGCAGTAAAGGGTTAAACAGTATGACTAACAGCTGGGCAGCAGACTGCCTGTGTAGAAGCCTAACTTGTTCCAGCAGGTGAATGTAGAACCAGAACCAGCTGCTAGCTACAAATACCAGGAAGGAAGGAAGGAAGGAAGGAAGGAAGGAAGGAAGGAAGGAAGGAAGGAAGGAAGGAAGGCAGGAAGGCAGGAAGGAAGGAAGGAAGGAAGGAAGGCAGGAAGGAAGGGAGGGGTCCTTCAGGCTGGTAGCAGGCTGCAGCTCAAGACTGAGGAGGGGTTAGGCTGAGTTGGTGGGACTGGTTATAACTGGTTCTGAGGCCTGGTTATAACTGGTTCTGAGGACTGGTTTATTCACTGCGATGTCAGGTGACATGCTCAGAGGGGGCATCAGGAAGGAACCTGTTGTGAGGTCAAAGGTCATGCAATTCAGAGCCTCTGATTGGTTGCCATGGGTTGAGTGGGCGGAGTCATGCTTGATATGTTGGCATGTCTCTTACCTATTCCTACATAGGCCAGGATGGAGAGATGGGAGGAGGAGGAGAGAAGGACCGAGAGAAGAAGAGGGATGTAAAAAGGAGGAGAGGAAAGAGACAAAAATGAACAGACATTTTTGTGCATGTCAATACACACAGGGAGAGAGATCAGCGCAGAGAGAGAGACAGAGAGGGAAACAGAGAGAGAGACAGAGCGAGGGAAACAGAGAGAGAGACAGAGAGAGGGAAACAGAGAGAGAGACAGAGCGAGGGAAACAGAGAGAGAGACAGAGAGAGGGAAACAGAGAGAGAGACAGAGAGAGAGACAGAGAGAGAGACAGAGAGAGGGAAACAGAGAGAGAGACAGAGAGAGAGACAGAGAGAGGGAAACAGAGAGAGAGACAGAGAGAGAGACAGAGAGAGGGAAACGGAGAGAGAGACGCGTGATGTAGGAGCCACGACGGTTGCTAGGCTAGTGGAGATGCAGTATGAGGAGTGGAACTACTGTAAACCGTCTGCAAAGGGGAACCCAGTGACCAGCCTGCCTGGCAGGTACCACAGGAGACAAGCACCTTTTCAACACGTCGCATCGTCACGGAGACGTGCGTGTGAGCCGAGCGTTCACACTCGGACGCTCGCACATTGAGCTCCTCTCAGTATGTAATGCAGACCCACTGGTCCATAGGGACAACACACAGCCAACATACACTGCATGGACTACAGGGGGAACACAGTATTAGACATGAATATTATGGGTGTCTTTGTGTGTTCTGTTGTGTGTGTCTGTTCTGTGTGTGTGTGTGTGTGTGTGTGTGTGTGTGTGTGTGTGTGTGTGTGTGTGTGTGTGTGTGTGTGTGTGTGTGTGTGTGTGTGTGTGTGTGTGTGCGCATCTCACCCTATGTCATTGCGGTAGACGCGGGAGATCAGCACCTCTCCCTTGTGGTTGTAGATGAACAGTCCTCCGATCATCGTTGCTGTCCCTCAGTCCTCACTGGCCATGGTGAACACTCCCACCTGGAGGAGGAGAGGTACGGTAAGGGAGGGAGGGAGAGGAGGATTATGGGTGGGAGGGGAGATGTACAGAGCAAAAGGGAGGATAAGGGAGAGGTAGATGTGTACGCTGCTCTTCATGCACACACTTCCTCCACTGTGGTGGTTCAGTCAACACACACAAGCACATGTTCTCTCAATCCACCCCACACACAGGTATCCACCCCACACACAGGTATCCACCCCACACACAGGTCTCCACCCCACACACAGGTATCCACCCCACACACAGGTATCCACCCCACACGGGTATCCACCCCACACCACCCCACACGGGTATCCACCCCACACCACCCCACACGGGTATCCACCCCACACCCCCCACACACAGGTATCCACCCCACACCACCCCACACACAGGTATCCACCCCACACAGGTATCCACCCCACACCCCACACACAGGTATCCACCCCACACCACCCCACACACAGGTAACCACCCCACACCCCCACACACAGGTAACCACCCCACACCCCCACACACAGGTAACCACCCCACACCACCCACACACAGGTAACCACCCCACACCACCCACACACAGGTAACCACCCCACACCACCCACACACAGGTAACCACCCCACACCCCACACACAGGTAACCACCCCACACCCCCACACAGGTAACCACCCCACACCACCCACACAGGTAACCACCCCACACCACCCACACACAGGTAACCACCCCACACCACACACAGGTCTCCACCCCACACCACCCACACAGGTATCCACCCTGTGATTTAGCTCCCTCTAAAAGGTTCTCATGTTGAGCAGGAATGGACCACTACCTGAGAAGTCAGAACATTCTGGAATCATGTTCATCCCAACTACATACATAGTAGTATCTTATCTGGAGCCTCAACATTTGGCTTACAGTGTAGCTTTATGTTCTGGGATGAAACTGTCTTTCACGTGGATGCAGAGAGCAAATATTTGCCTGTTTAGAGACGTGATGTTCGTGCTGCCCAGGGTGGAAGTGGGACCGTTTCCACAACAGCAACAGTTCAGCCCAGGCGCCGTGGACATCAGCTACGTTTAGACACGACATACTAAGCGGATCAGCGCGATCTTATCCGTTCCACGAGGAGAGACTCGGATCTTTCCCATGTTCAAAACAAGCTGTATCGTAGCCAGATATAGCTAAGCGCTTTATTCGTTCTTTTATTGGCCCAAGATGTCTGCCACACGTTTTCCGGAAACATGAACTAGCTAGCTAGCTACTATACTTAGCTAGATTCTGAGCCATCAGGTTAGGGTTAGGGTTATCTCTGAACGTTTAATCAGTTTCCATCCTTCCTTGTCTGTACGTTGTTGGCTATGCACATTGTATGTAGCTTGCTAGTTAGCTGATACATATGCTTACTTGGCCTTCAACCTAGGATGAATGAGACCCTGCTACTCAGCTAGCTTGCTAGGCGATCAACCAGTCAGGAGTTAGTGCTAATAAGGTAGCTAAAGTAACGGGAGCTATAGGATGCAGTAGCGGGCTGAGACTATATACCATGGAATGAAGACACTACACGTTTAATAATGAAACGCGTATTAGCTAGCACTAAGTGTGGCATTGTTCCACAATTGGTACAACTGGTTGCATCACTCAAATATAACTGAGTCTACATCTTGCAATACCAAATTATGTTTAAATTCTAGATATATTTTAGGCATTCCCCAGTCCTACATTTTACAGCAAGTACACTAGGCCGACCGAGGACATAGCTATACAGCTAGCTACCATCCAAGCTCTTCACAGGCACAAATAAACGGATCTTTTTATGTTGGCCAACAACCTACGATCACCTTTCTAGCTATGTAACTGATATTATACATTTCAAATACGATTAGCTCAGCTTACCGAGTTCTCTCACGCCAATAATGGCTTCCCTTTTTTGGTTTAGAGTTAAGTAATGAGGTCAATGAATTCCTGGTTCACAAACCCGATAACTTCACGGTCCTCCTCTCCTCCAAACTATCAGCTGACCTGGAGCTGGTGGCGACGTTTACGGTCAAACCGGGAAAAGGCGCGGCTGGGCTGTGTTAACGCCTGGGCAGCGCCCTATTTGTGTTGCTACAACGTTTCCATTGAAAAGGTAGGTGAAGATGACACAAATATTTGGAAATACAGGGGAGCTCTATTAAACACCTTTATCAGCTTTGTTTGGCACCAAATCGTACAGTTGTCTGCGTTTGTCCGGTTCATGTTTGTTGGCTGCCGTTGGATCCATGGCTGTTTCTCTTCTATGGTATTTTAACTAACTACCCACAGGAAGCTTCCTGAAGTTGCCATTGTAGATGCAGCAACAAGCAAGCTTAAAACTATTTGCGGCACTGGGAAGTTTAGGTAAGATATTTGAGTGGGTCAGTGAGTTGGAGAGGTGATAAACTACAGAGATAACTGTTGGACCCCCCCCCCCCCCCCTCTCCACAAACATTCTCTCTTACACACACACACACACACACACACATCTGTGGACCAGATTATTTGATTGGAATGCTGCATGTCCTAAGACAAACCTCTACATCTCTCTCACAAACACACACAGCGTCGCCCCCCCCCCCCCACACACACACACACACACACACGCACACAGAGGACAAGAAGACCCAACCAAGTTAAAGTCATAAAACTATATTTATAAATAAAAAGACATTGATAAAAGTAGTGTGAAAGATAAGAAAGGTTTCCCCCCACGATACATCATCATACAACAGAGGCTTTCTGGCTGAATACAATTGAGTCTTGAAACTGAATGCTCGTGTTTTAGTGTTAATAAAAATGCAAGTATTGGTGACCCACTAGCTCTAAAACAAAAGCAGGCAGAATAAAGATGGCTGCCAGGCTATCCTCTCAGTCGATCTACACAAATGTCTTCTCAGTTTTTTTTTATCAAGTCAAACATTTAAAAGTCTGTAGAAAGGTAAAGGCTAACAGAAATGCTTTCTCATACTTTTTTAGGGGGTGGAGGGCATAGTCTGTAGTTAGAGGTAACAATGAGGAGAGGAGGGAGGGGGAGAAGATTGGGGGAGGGTGAAGGGAGGAGAGGACTGGGAGGAGGGGAGGAGGGAGAGGTTTCTTCCCCATGTGTCTGTGCAAGGTTGGGGGAAGGCAGACCGCTGTAGAGAGACATGGAGTGGAAATTGAAAAGCAGAACATGAACGATAAAGCATCCTGCAGTAAAGGCTGAATCACCCTCATCTCCCTTCCTGTGCACATACAAACATGTCCCCCTCCTTAGCAGGAAACGCAGGAAGGCGCTTTGGTTCCCCCTGGGGGCTTCTTCACTGAAGAAAGTATGGCCGCTAGACCCAGCCGTGTCTCCATGGAGACGCTCTAACAGGAAATGGTGTGGACCTCATCCAAGGCCGTAGTCCTGGTGGTTACCTCGGCCCTGGAAGGCGCCCGTGTCCCTGTATGCCCACCAGCCTCACAGCCAACAGGTCCACACACAGGAGACAAGGATGACGAGCCGGGATGGAGCGAGGAGTGATTTCTAGAAGCCTCCGTCCTTCTCAGCGCTAAACAATAACAAACACAGACCCGTCATATGACCCCTGTCACATGACGTCCACGAAGAACTCCCCAGGGTTACCCACGGCCATGCGCAGGGATTGGCGCGAGCCGGAGAGTTCCGGGGGCGTGGAGGCCATCTCACGGCCAGGGGGGGCCCCAGGGGGGGCGGAGGCCAGGGGCCCCAGGTGGGGGGGCAGGCCGGGGGGCCCGTACACCAGGCCCCCATGAGGGTGGCCGCTGCGGTGGCTGTAGGAACTGCGGACGCTGCGCTCGCTGGCCGCACGCTGGCTCCTCACCTCTGATTCGCTGCCACTGCCACCTGACTTGGAGCCCCCAGCTCCGCCCCTTCCTTCTGTCTTACTGCAGTTGGAGCCACTGCTTTCTGTCAGGGGGAGGAGGGAGAGAGGGAGGTCAGTTTCTTGATGTACAGGTGTACCAGGTCCCTGGAAGTTAACCCTAACTTGAACCCCAACCACAACCCTGCCCCCAGACTCACCCTCACTGTGCTGGCTGCCGGCGCTGCCCTGGCCACGCCCCCCAGCAGGGTAGCCTAGGTCCTGGGGGGGGCTGTAGGGGTGGGGGGCAGGGAACTGGTAGGGCAGGGCCAGGGGCCAGGGGGCCGCCCCGGGGTGGGGCAGGGGGGGCAGGGTATCCTGGTCAGACACCCCCCCACTGGAGCCGTCGTGGTCGTGGAGAGAGAGGTGTGTCATGTCTGGGGAGCAGAGAGGAAGGTCAGCACAGCCTCACCTGGGACTCCACCATCCTGGTGTCCTGCACTGCTAAGTGTTCTACAGTTCCAGAACCTTCCCTTCAGAACTCCCCAGTTCTAGAACCTAAGCTTGGAGCGTGTAGCATGTGTAGCATGTAGCGTGTGTAGCATGTAGCGTGTGGAGCATGTAAGCCTGTAGCGTGTGGAGCGTGTAGCGTGTGGAGCGTGTAGCGTGTGGAGCATGTAGCGTGTGGAGCATGTAGCGTGTGGAGCCTGTAGCGTGTGGAGACTGTAGCGTGTGGAGCCTGTAGCGTGTGGAGCCTGTAGCGTGTGGAGCATGTAGCGTGTGGAGCCTGTAGCGTGTGGAGCCTGTAGCGTGTGGAGGATGTAGCGTGTGGAGGATGTAGCGTGTGGAGCATGTAGCGTGTGGAGCCTGTAGCGTGTGGAGCCTGTAGCATGTGGAGGATGTAGCGTGTGGAGGATGTAGCGTGTGGAGCCTGTAGCGTGTGGAGCCTGTAGCGTGTGGAGCATATAGCGTGTGGAGCATATAGCGTGTGGAGCAGCAGATCAGGGTTGGTCCTTACTGCCACACAGGTCTCCGAACACGTAGTAGCACTGCTCTGAGAAGGTGATCTTGTTGACGGTGTGGCGGATGAAGCCAGCCTTCAGCAGGTTGCTAGCATACTTCCTGGCCTCGCGCCGGTCAGAGAAGCCCTCCACATGGTGGAACAGCCAGTCCACCACGTCTGAGCCTGCACACACACATGATGTTATCCCTGACCATCCAAGTGCCAACTGAGGGAATGTGAGAAAAACAGGAAGTGATGCGCACCTATGAAGGCGTTGGCGATGGTGATCTTCAGCCACATCCTGTCTCTCACCTCCAGCCCAGACTCAGGGGACGCCATCGCCTTGGCAACCGTTGCCATGTCGCTGTGGATCGACAGGTGGAAGTCGTCAAATCCTGACAGGGTGAGAGGAGCAGGAGGAGGAGTCAGAACTGGTCAGACAAGATGAAAGACAAGCATCTGGAACCATGATCACATGATGCAGCTGTGACAGGTCAGGGGTGGAGGTGACGGAGTGACTCACGCTCGGTCTCGGGGAGGGAGCTGCTGACGGAGGAGGAGGTGGAGGTGACGGTGCTCATAGAGGGGCTGAGGCCGTAGGAGGGGAACACCCCCGTCATGGCGGCTGTGTGGGACACCCAGGCTGCAGGGTCGATGGGCCGGATCGGCTCACCTGGAGGAGGACGGGGGACAGGGTTACAACAGAGCGTGGGTGTGTGTGTGTGAGAGTGTGTGTGTATGAGAGTACGTGTATGTGTGTATGTGAGTGTGTGTACGTGTATGAGGGTGTGTGTGTAATACTCACTCCTGGGCAAGGCAAAGCAGCTTCGAGGGTTGGGGTCCCAGCACTTAGCTACGGTCAGAGTAATGGGCCTGTGGAACACACACACACTCTTAACACAGAGAACAGACTAAAAACATAGATCTGGAGTGTCTGTCTGGGTATAGTTGTTAGTGTAATGCTGTGTGTGTAAAAGAGGGAGAGAGAGAGAGCGTGTGTGTGTCACCCTGGTTTGTGGACGATGTCTCTCAGCACTCTGACAGCATCATCGTTGCTCATGTTCTCAAAGTTGATGTCGTTCACCTGAGAACAACAGCGTGTTTAGAGCTCTCTCACTCCCACTCACCCCCCCCCACCCCCCCTCAGGTGGGTCTCACCTGCAGCAGCATGTCTCCAGGCTCGATGCGTCCGTCTGCTGCCACCGCCCCGCCCTTCATGATGGAGCCGATGTAGATGCCCCCGTCTCCCCGCTCGTTGCTCTGGCCCACGATGCTGATGCCCAGGAAGTTGTACTTCTCTGGCAGCAGGAAACAGGAAGTGCATTACACACATGCTGCTGTGTTGTTCTACATTTAAAACTAGGTGTTAAGATTTTGATCATAACAGGTATGGATTTCAGACAGACAGACAGGCAGGCAGACAGGCAGACAGAGACAGACAGACAGAGTCAGGCAGTCAAGTCTTACCCATGTTGAGGGTGACGGTGATTATGTTGAGGGACATGGTGGAATCTGTGATGCTGCTGAACGACGAGGACTGAGGAGAAACAACCACACTGGAACACCAAGCACCTGAGGGTGTGTGTGGAAGACTGTGTGTGGAAGACTGTGTGTGTGGAAATGTGTGTGTGTGGATGTGTGTGTGTGTGTGTGCAAGACTGAGGGTGTGTGTGCCTCACCCTCTCCATGTTGGATGTTTTAGGTTTCCGTCGTCGACGGCGATGGCGTCTCATGAGGCGAGAGGAGCTCTGCTCAGTGGAGCTGCTGAACCTGGGGGTCAGAGGTCACAGTTACTGAACCTGAGGGTCAGAGGTCATGAACTTCAGTGGCGTTCATAAAGAGGATGTGACCAGCCTGTGTTAGGGGTCATATAAAGGTCATGTGGAGGTGGTATAAAGATGGTGTGAGGGTCATACCGGCTGGTGGCGTCGTCGTCCTCAGAGTCGAAGCAGCTGGTGGAGTCCAGCTCGCTGCTCATGAAGGACGAGCAGCTGTCAAAGCTGCCCAGCTCCAGGCCTCGCACGCCACGAGGGAACCCATTCATCCTCTCACCTGCAGGGGGAGGGAGACAGAGGAGACAAAGGAGAGGGGGAGGGAGGAGAGGGGGAGGGAGACAGAGGAGAGGGGGAGGGAGACAGAGGAGAGGGGGAGGGAGACAGGAACGGGGGGGAGACAGAGGAGAGGGAGACAGAGGAGAGGGGGAGGGAGACAGGAACGGGGGGGAGACAGAGGAGAGGGAGACAGAGGAGAGGGGGAGGGAGACAGAGGAGAGGGGGAGGGAGACAGGAACGGGGGGGAGACAGAGGAGAGGGAGACAGAGGAGAGGGGGAGGGAGACAGAGGAGAGGGGGAGGGAGACAGAGGAGAGGGGGAGGGAGACAGAGGAGAGGTTTAGAGAGGTGTAGGCAGTGTGTGTTGAGGTGGAGGCTGAAGAGGTGGAGGCAGTGTGTGTTGAGGTGGAGGCTGAAGAGGTGGAGGCAGTGTGTGTTGAGGTGGAGGCTGAAGAGGTGGAGGCAGTGTGTGTTGAGGTGGAGGCTGAAGAGGTGTAGGCAGTGTGTGTTGAGGTGGAGGCTGAAGAGGTGTAGGCAGTGTGTGTTGAGGTGGAGGCTGAAGAGGTGGAGGCAGTGTGTGTTGAGGTGGAGGCTGAAGAGGTGGAGGCAGTGTGTGTTGAGGTGGAGGCTGAAGAGGTGTAGGCAGTGTGTGTTGAGGTGGAGGCTGAAGAGGTGGAGGCAGTGTGTGTTAAGGTGGAGGCTGAAGAGGTGGAGGCAGTGTGTGTTGAGGTGGAGGCTGAAGAGGTGGAGGCAGTGTGTGTTGAGGTGGAGGCTGAAGAGGTGGAGGCAGTGTGTGTTGAGGTGGAGGCTGAAGAGGTGGAGGCAGTGTGTGTTGAGGTGGAGGCTGAAGAGAGGTCAGACCGTGCTGGCTGCTGTGTTTGCGTCGGGGCCTCTCCCTCCTCTGAGACATTAGGGAGCTGCTCTCCATGTTGCTGTCCAGGGAGTCCTGACCCACGGCTGCCTTCCCACTGGAACACCGAGAGGGGGGAGGAGGAGGGAGAGAGGGGGGAGGAGAGAGGGCGGTGAGGAGGAGGGAGGAGGAGAGAGAGAGAGGGGGGAGGAGAGAGAGGGGAGGAGGAGAGAGAGAGAGAGAGAGAGAGAGAGAGAGAGAGAGAGAGAGAGAGAGAGAGAGAGAGAGAGAGAGGAGAGAGAGAGAGAGAGAGAGAGGGGGGGGGAGGAGGAGGGAGAGAGGGGGGAGGAGAGAGGGGGGAGGAGGAGGGAGAGAGGGGGGTGAGGAGGAGGGAGGAGAGAGAGAGAGGGGGGGAGGAGAGAGAGGGGAGGAGGAGGGATGGAGAGAGGAGGGGAGTTGGGGGAGAGAGGGGGGAGGAGGAGGGAGAGAGGGGGGAGGAGAGAGGGGGGTGAGGAGGAGGGATGGACAGAGGAGGGGAGTTGGGGAGAGAGAGAGAAGCTGGTGTGAGGTGTTGTTCATCAGCTGTATACACATGTAGTTAAAGAGAGCTGAGGGACACACAGACACACAGCAGGGGATACTGACTGGTAGGAAGGCGGTCTGGAGTCCCCGATGCCCCCCGTCCTCTCCAGGGGCGGGGCTGCCTCTGATAGACTGTCAGCCACGGAGCCTCCGTCTGAGTGGGCGCCGTCCCCCGACACCAGCTGTCAATCAAACATACAACCAATCACACAATTATCAAATACAGTTACCATCTACATAATTATCAATGAGCCTGTCACAAAGAGCTGAATTATCAAGAGGTACACTGACACTCACTATATACACACACACAGTGAGCAATGGACAATAAAGATATTGATGGAGTACACTGTCTCTGACACCATGCCGTCACCGTCCACCCCCCCCGTCCTCTCTAAGATCTTCTCATCAGGTGCCACGCAGAGAAAGTGTGAGTGACAACCCTGTGATCGAAGTTTCTGACAAACCAATCTGAATACGGAAGGAGGGAGGGAATGAGGGAGGGAGGGTGGGTGGGTGGGTGGGTTTGGGTTAGACACTAGCATTATTGCTCTGGGCATGTGAGTGTCTGTGTGTGTGTGTGTGTGTGTGTTAACATCAGTGTGTGATAATGCTATTAGGAAGCAGATGCCTCCTTGTCTGAGACAAGATCCGACAGATGGTGAGCTCTGCAGTACCCCAGGACACACACACACACACACACACACACACACACACACACACACACACACACTGTAGTACCCCTACATTGTACTGTAGTAGGAATCTCTCTCTCGTGTCACACACACATCCCTAATGAACAGCCACATGGAGCAAACACACAAACTAAACAACCCTAAACTTAGCAAACAATCAATTAAACTATCAGACAGTCTTCCTCCTCCTGGCACAAATACATGAGTATAGGTACCCACGTGTGTGTGTGTGTGTGTGTGTGTGTGTGTTTTGTGTGTGAGTGTGTTCTTGGCTCACCCATGACACAACACGTCCATTAAAGCAGGGTAGTTTGGCATTGTCATCTGATATTTCTTCTTTCACTACCCTGAAAGAGAGAGAGAGATGAATAGAGGGGGTGAGACGTGTCTTCTGACTCGTGTTCACCAGCATAGTGACAGGGTGAGTGGGAGATATAAACCCTCTCTCTCACACTCACACCCACCCCACTACAAAACCTCACACCCATCACTTCACAACCTCACACACACTCACACACACTCCCTTACACTGAAATCTAGCATGGCTGGAAGAAGTGGTGCAGATGGTACACTGATGGTACAGTGCCTGCTTGATAAAGACCCAACAATGTCTGCCTTTAGCAGGCTAGGTGATTAAGCACAGTCCAACCTCTCCTGCCAAACAGGCTCCCCCCCCCCCCCCCCTCTCTCTCTCTCTCTCTCTCTCTCTCTCAGCCAGCAGAGAGGAGTGAGTGATCGGCCCTCTACGCCAAGATATCGCCGTCTTGTCAGCAGCAAAGTTTCAGCGGAGGCGCCCCACCCATGACCCACCACACACACACACACACACACCGCAAACACTCACTGTGTCTATTTAGTCCACATGTAGCGAGTCGATGCTAATAGGTCTGAATATGAGACCACGGGACACTTAAGGAAACAGGCCAAGTTCCGTATAAACTCCTGAGAACACAAAGGCACGGGCTCGTAAAGCTGCCACCGTGATAGACAGAGCATTCCTCCGAGTTGGCCTGCATTCCTCCCGGCTCCGCTCCGCTCCAGGGCTCGCTGGCTAACAGCTCCTGTAGCAGCGGGGGCTCTCGGAGTGGCCCACTTCAACACCTGACGCTCGCAAGCAGCCGATGATACTATTCTGGTCAGATGGTCTAGCTACTGCACCATAAATTCCGTAATTCTAAATAATTATCAGTCTATAACCAACCAAACATAATGCTCATGAAATTGTTTTCTGCTGTCCCGCTGATTAGTAAAACATTCTTTAAAGATACGAGGAGCCTTCTTTGAGCTAATCTTAGCCAGTTACGCAGTGGCAGTGTAAACAAACGTGTCAGTAATAAGACCGATGGCGCTAGCAGCAGCGGGCTAGCCTAGCTCGCCAGCGTAGCACAATCTGGACAAAGGAATATGCTGTCTATTCACAAATAATAGTTCACGTAGTAACTTATTTTCCATCATGAAATGTTGTCGAGGTAATGTCAGACAGCTAGCAGAAGATATTACGAAGAAATCGTTTACCCAAAGTCGTCATCCATCGATTTGAAGAAAAACTTGTAGTTTGGTTTCTTGAGGACATTTTTGAAGTCAGCTAGAGTGACGCGGTCTGCAGGCACGGATAGTTTCACAAGGTATGGCGTTTCCTGATCGTCAAGGTGGTAGATAATCTTTGTCTCCCCCATCGTGGGCTTGTGCTGGGGCAAGGGAGACAGGGGGGCATCAAGCCGCAACCGGGCAGCCTCCCTTTCGGGTCCCGGTTCCCCGTTGTGCTGCTGAGTCGTCCGGCTCTAGAAGCTGGCGAGCAAAATAGCTAGCTAGCTGTATGGCTAACAAGGCTAGCTCGACAGTCTAGTGCTACGGCTGCTCAAAAGCAGCTTCGCTTTTTACTCCAGTTTAGATTTAGACTACCGATGGTCGAACCTGCACGTTTATGCCTTAAACTGAAAGGCACTGATAACGTGTTTTAATTGTCTCACTGTGCTTTAAATCTCGAAAAAAGCAGAATTTAGACACTGTCGGTGTCCGCTCTGGCAGCAGCTCCCAGCGACTTTTGTTGAACACACGAAGCTCCCTGTCTTCAGAACCCGATGTCATCAGACAGTAGTTTGCCCCCTAGCGCAGTGGAGGTAGCGTAGAAACCACCTGATAATGAGATGAAGTTCACAAAAACAAAAATAGGCCTATTAACAGTTCAAACATACGTTCGTTGTACCTCCACGCCTAAGCTTGGTCTTGATTCTGCTGAACCTGTGCAGTATTTTTGATTATTTAGTGATCCCAGCTCTTTTTTTCTCAGAGTGTAAACACTGCCCATCCGCGCCATGGCAGCTGGCTTTTCGGTGGTGTAGCGGTGTTTAGAGAGGTCGTTTTTGTGTACACAAGTCAGAGGGACGATGTTTCGATCCCCTGCAAGACAGCACCACCCTACACTTCATACTGAACTACACCACCCTGTACTTCATACTAAACTACACCAGTCACCAGGGCCGGACTTACCATTGTTAGCTACCATTGTGGGCTTGACTGGGCTACAGTCCTGCAGGGGCCCCCATGCTGTAGGGCCCCCCGTGCTGTAGGGCCCCCCGTGCTGTAGGGCCCCCCATGCCGTAGGGCCCCCCGTGCTGTAGGGGCCCCCCATGCTGTAGAGCCCCCCGTGCTGCAGGGCCCCCCGTGCTGTAGGGCCCCCCGTGCTGCAGGGCCCCCCGTGCTGTAGGGCCCCCCGTGCTGTAGGGGCCCCCGTCCTGTAGGGCCCCCCGTGCTGTAGGGGCCCCCGTCCTGTAGGGCCCCCCATGCTGTAGGGGCCCCCGTCCTGTAGGGCCCCCCGTGCTGTAGGGGCCCCCGTCCTGTAGGGGGCCCCCGTCCTGTAGGGGGCCCCCGTCCGTTTACGTGCAGAGGACTGAGCTTTTAGCCAGAAAGCTAAGTTATGCTAGCAAGATTCATAGACAAGAACATTGTGTACGGTTGACAAACAGTAAATATAATTTGACAATATGTTTGACAAGAAGACTAGCTAGCTAACAAGCCATGTCATTGTCCCCAAATCAATATCAAGATTTTCACGAACAAGGTATCAGCCATATACTAGTACTAGGCTACAGTACGGCGCAGCGTGTTGAATAGCAAATGGATGTGATATGATCGCATCAAAGTTGAGTTGACACATTCTCCAAACACTAATTATAATTTGACAGTATGTATCAAGTAGTAGTATCAAGACTAGCCAGCTATCTAGCCATGTCATTGTCCCTCAATAATTTAGAACGGTTAACAGTTTTGCTGGAACTACTTGGCTGATCGGCTGCAGGGGTGGACAGTATTCACCCAGACTATTTAAAATGTTTAATCTGAATTATACCATACTTCAGCCATTAACATAAATTATGTTATTTTGCTTAGTTGTTTGTTCAGAATCGTGATCTCAATTTTATTCTTAAATTATCCACAATCGTGCAGCTCTAAATACATATAGCTTGTGTGTATCATTTTGTTATATTCAAAATCATGTAGGCCTATAGATGATAGGGCCCGAAAATTGATCCAAGCCCAGGGGCTCCTACCGGGCGGTCACCATACACCCTGCACACATACTGAACTATAAAACATTTACATTTAGTCATATAGCAGACGCTCTTATCGAGAGCGACTTACAGGGACATTCCCCCAAGGAAAGTAGGTTGAAGTGTCTTGCCCAAGGACACAATGTAATTGGCCAGTAATCGAACTGGCAACCTACTGATTAATAGCGCGATTCCCTAACCGCTCAGCCATCTAACAACCAGAACACCACAAATAAACATAACCAAACTCGCGACAAGTCTCAAACACAATTATGAATTTTTATTTGACATATCAGATGAAAGGTTATCTGAACACATGGAAATAAAATATATATAACAGAATGCACAAGCTGTTAGTGAAGACCAGGTCCTGAATAAAGTACAAAAATATGCAAGAGTCAGCAGAATCAGAGTCAGCAGCAGAAAACTTAGCACTGTTTCCTCTTCAGGAAATCATCATCATCATCATCATCATCATCATCCACCGTAGGACAGGAAACACTGGAAAACAAATACAAAAAAGGGAGGAGGGGATTGGTCTCTTTAAATAGAATGGAAAAGCCTGATTGGGTGGGGGTCATCAGTCGTCGAGGAAGTCTTCGTCCAGGTTGACATCTGTGGTGTCAATGTCCCCCAGATCCATGTTGTCCAGGTCATCCTCCAAGTCCTCCTGCTCCTCCAGAACCTGGGGAGGGGGGGGGAGGGGGGAAGGAGAGGGGAGGGGAGGGGGGGGAAGGAGAGAGGAGGGGAGGGGGGAGGAGAGAGGAGAGGAGGGGGGGGGAGGGGGGGGAAGGAGAGAGGAGGGGAGGGGGGAGGGGGAGGAGAGAGGAGGGGAGGGGGGAGGGGGAGGAGAGAGGAGGGGAGGGGGGGGGAGGGGGAGGAGAGAGGAGGGGGGGGGGGGGGGGAGGAGAGAGGAGGTGAGGGGGGGGGGAGGGGGGGGGGGGAGGGGGAGGGGGGGAAGGAGAGAGGAGGGGAGGGGGGGGGGGGAGGAGAGAGGAGAGGGAGGGGGAGGAGAAGAGAGGAGAGGGAGGGGAGGGGGAGGGGGGAAGGAGAGAGGAGAGGGAGGGGGGGAGAAGAGGAGAAGAGAGGAGAGGGAGGGGGAGAAGAGGGAGGGGGAGGAGAGGGAGAAGAGAGGAGAAGAGAGGAGAGGGAGAAGAGAGGAGAAGAGAGGAGAAGAGAGGAGAGGGAGGGTGAGGAGAGGGAGGGGGGGGGGGAGGGGGGAAGGAGAGAGGAGGGGGAGGAGAGGGAGGGTGAGGAGAGGGAGAAGAGAGGAGAGGGAGGGTGAGGAGAGGGAGGGGGGGGGGGGGGGGGGAAGGAGAGAGGAGGGGGAGGAGAGAGGAGAGGGAGGGTGAGGAGAGGGAGAAGAGAGGAGAGGGAGAAGAGAGGAGAAGAGAGGAGAGGGAGGGGGAGGAGAGGGAGGGGGTGGGGGGAGAGAAGAGGGAGGGGATATAGTAAGTACAGTAAAAAGCCAAGGATTAAAAGTGCAATTTATTTACCTATGAAGCTATGTTAGCCTGCCTTTAAAGCTATACTATATCATACTGTATACCGATAACATACACCTATAGCATACTGTAAAAGGGCTTAACCTTTAGATGAGTGAGTTCTAAATATTACCGACGCTTCCACCAGAGTGAGTTATATTTTCAAAACGAAAGCTAGCTAGCTTTAGTTAGCTTCCGTTACCTAACAACCTGGCATAATACTTGTAGCAATGCTACTACCTGCTAGTGTTACTTGTTAGCCTCCTAATTGTAAATTTTGAAGCCATACTATAGCGTTTGTCATATAGTTTTTGTCTATCGGAAAATAGTCGGTAGGAATGTTCAGAATCACACGTGTGACGGTACTCTGTTGGGCCCGCTTTCAAACAATCACAGATGTGACGCTACTAATTAATGGGTTAAAAAGGGCTTAAAAAGGCTATACAAATACATTTGATTTGATTGTACTGCTACCTATAAACCTAAATCATCCACCTCTACACCTGGTCATGGAGGGAGGGGGGGGGGGGTCACCTTGTCCTTCTGTGTGTCTGATGTGCCAGGGCTCTCTTCTTCCTCCTCTTCTTCCTCCTCCTCCTCCTCCTCCTCCTCTTCCTCCTTCTTTTGGGTGGGGGCAGGGTCACAGGGAGGAGTTACAGCAGCCACCGTAGTCGCCACGGGAGCAGTCACCATCGACAACATGGACGCCATCATTCCAGCAGCCAGGCTGGGCTCCTCACTGGTCTCCTCCTGTGGGGGGGGGGGAGAGTTAAACTAAAAAAGCTAAGAAGTTCTTTTAGCCGCCACCTGTGTGTGTGTGTGAGGACAGACTGACCAGTGGTGGGGGGGTGGGCAGGATTCCTGTGGGTTCATAACCCTTTGCCTCCTCCAGGATATTCCTGTCTTCATTAGGCTGCCAAGGAAGAAAACACAGGGGAGTCAGGGTGGGGGTCAAGGTGGGGGTCAGAGGTCAGGGTGGTGGTCAGGGAAAGAGGAAATAGAGAGAAGGGAGGGAAGAAAGTTTGCACAGGAGTGAAACAGCTACATTACCAATCCCCCCTCCCTCCCCCCCCGCCTCTCCCCCCTCCCTCACCGTGACCAGGGGGTAGTCTGTAGCTGGCCGGGGTTGCCCCAGGCAGGTCTCCCTGAGGAAGCTCTCGGCCAGGAAGGCCTCTCGCAGGCCGGGGAACAAGTTCTCATACTCGGTGGGGTCGGCCAGGGACTCTGCTGCCCGCTGGTTGACCTTACCCAGCCCCTCCCTCCACAGCTGCACCACACGGGACACCTGGCTGGGCAGGTAGGTGCGCGCCAGGAAAGCCGCCTCCGGCAGACGGTTGGTGGAGATCAGGAGCTCCAGACAGTCGTCCAGTCTAGGCAGATTAGGGTTAGGATTCTAGGTAGGATTTTATTGTCATTAATTGAAACTACGAAAAACGTTTTAAAAAAACGTTGTTTGTGTGCACAAATATTTTTTTTATATTTAACAAAAGAAAAATGAAAAAAGATTTGAAAGAATGAAAAAAAATATTCTCAGTACTGCAGATCTAACAGTCTGGTCTCAAGTATTTCTTTCACAAATATTTTTTCGAGTCTGCAGTAGTGAGAGGCTGCAGGACTGAGAGGCTGCAGTAGTGAGAGGCTGCAGTAGTGAGAGCCTGCAGTATTGAGAGGCTGCAGAAGAGGGAGAAAATATTTTCCCAAAAAAATGTTTTGGGAAAAAGGATTTGCAAAAAACTTTTGAAAGGCTGAAAAAATATTTTTATAAAAACAAATATATATATATAAATATATATACAAATATATATATATTGTGAAATATACCGTCTGTGCTTCAGAATTCTACCGTGATATACATTTAGGGCACACCACCCAGCCCTAGTGTAGACAGCTAGGAGGTGTAGAGAGGTAGGAGGTGTAGAGAGTGAACAGATCCAGGAGACAAAGACGTTTGGGGTACTTCCTGTACTCACTTGCCCTGCAGGAAGTAGGTCATGAAGGCCACGTTGTTCTTCCCATCCCTGCGGGCGCCCTGGGCCAGCTTGTTCACCATGGCAGCGTTCCCTGAGGCTGTGGCCAGCAGTAGCAGCCCTCCGTAGTCCTGCGCCTGGTGCAGACACTCCTGAGCCAGGCTGAACTGACTCCTGCTGATCGCCAGCTCTGCCAACTGCTTCCACTTCTGCTCTGCCTGGAACACACACACACACAGGTATGTCATTGCCAGTTGGTATGATGTGTATGTATCTGAGAGTGTGCGTATGAGTATGTGTGTCTCACCTCTGCCTCCACAGCTAGCTGATATGCGATCTTCAGATCCCCCAGCTGGAGCGCCAGTTCAAACCTGTGCTCAGGGTCTGTAGAAACAGCCAGGGCCTGCTGTCTGAAGCCCTGCACACACACACACACACACACACATTAATAAGCCACACACGCACACATCAGTAACACACACAAACACACACACACACACACACAGTCACAACAGGCCAACAGTGCTCAACAGGAAGAATCCCCTGACCTTAACAGGAAGTGGAGGGCTGTAATACCTGTTTCTCCAGGAAGTGGGCCACCCTGGTCCTCTGCTCCTTGGGGATGGTGGGCAGCACCCTGTCGGCCATGCTGAAGTCTCTCCTCATGACCGCCGTCTGGTACTCCAGCACCGACACCAGCAGGGAGAAGCTCACCATGCTCAGCTCCTTGTCCCCCAGGTACAGACGGTCGTCCTTAGGGATGTACCCCAGCAGGTACATGGTCCTGGGACACACACAGAACTTCAGAGGGGGGTGGAGGTGTGTTATGTAGGTGTGTGTGCAGGTGTGTGTGTTCAGGTAGATGTGGGTATATGTGCAGGTGTGTGTGTGTGTGTGTGTGTGTAGGTGTGTGTCTCTCTCTACCTGTCCAGGTGTGCTATGGTGACGATCTCTCCTCCTACAAAGTAGTTGAGTCTGTTGACAGAGCTGGTGTAGATGAAACAGTCTCCTACCCAGATCCCTGTCTTCACCACCTCCTGGATCTCCCCTTGGACCTGCACACACACAGTTTACACGTACATCTACTCAAAACTAACATTCCCACACACCCCTCCCCCCTCTCCTCCCCTCTCCTCCCTCCTCACCTCGAAGGCATCCTCTATACCGTCCTCTGTGACCCCCTGGTTGGTCTCCTGGCAGGAGGCCACCTTCTCGGACATGTAGCGCAGGATGAAGAAGGAGTCCTCGGTAGCGATGCACACCAGCTCCCCCGAGTCTGACCAGAAGATCTGGAGAGAAACACCAGGAGCAGTTACATCCGACTCTCTGTCTGCCTGTCTCCCTTCTCTCCCTCCTCACCCCTGCCTCAGCATTCCTCCCCCCCTCCCTCCCCCCCCTCTCACATGTTTGGGCTGGATCTCGATGCGTCTGATGAGCTCAGTGTTCTCCCAGTCGTAGAAGGCCAGTCCGTTCACCGACCGGACACCCAGCAGGAACCCTCCGTAGATCCCTGCTCACACACACACACCCATAGTAAACACACACACACACACCCATAGTAAACACACACACACACACACACCCATAGTAAACACACACACACACACACACCCATAGTAAACACACACACACACACCCATAGTAAACACACACACACGTTATTGTTTGTAAACATGCTAGTGTATGATCTCTCTGTAATGACAGTTACCTTCTGCTCCGAAGTCAGGCTTGAAGGACTTCTTCTCCTTGAAGTTCTTAAATAGCTTCACCACACTACTGCTCTCCCTGATGGCATACCTGCACACACATTAACACACACACATTAACACACACACATTAACACACACACATTAACACACACACATTAACACACACACATTAACACCCACTACAGGATCATAGAAGAGGCTTGTCTGTGCATCCTTGTGTCTAGGTGTGTGTGTGTGTGTGTGAGAGGGCGTACTCTGAAGAGTCGTGTGCCCAGACAAACTCCTGTGCTGATCCGAAGCTCTTGTTCCTCAGGGCCATGGCCGTGTAGATGATGTACTCCCCGTCTCCACACACCACCACAAACCTGGCAACACATCCAAATGTTACACACAAACCTGGCAACACACAAATGTTACACACAAACCTGGCAACACACAAAAATGTTACACACAAACCTGTAGGGCTGTCCCCACTTAGTCGACTAGTCGATTTTCTGGTCGATATGCTCTTGGTCGACTAAGATTTTTTTAGTTGAGCTGCCATATAGCAGTGTGAGATCTGATTCCCGCTTGTGTCATCATTGCTGAATTAACTAAATGATCAACAGAAATTGTAGATTATATTATTTAAGACAAATGAAGTAACTCAAAAAATATATAATTTAAAAGAAAAGGTGTTACTGTTTTCCCTTTCGTTAATCTGCGCTTTGTTTTGGTATTTTGCACACGGCACAAGCACAATTGGCTGCAGAACTACAAACTCTGCCATAGCCTACTTTGTCTGTGTTATTAGTCAAAATGGCAAAATAATCTGGATTTACAATTACAAAGGGCCGGGTAACTCGAAAAACGTTGAATGCAAACTCTGCCAACAACGGTTTATTTTTCATAGTTCGACGTAGAATATGATGTAGCCTTCCACCTGAAAAACTTAAGTTGGCCTAGCCCTACTTCGCTCATGCTAACGCGCTGGGTGGAAAAATGAATATGCCTATTATAAGAATCACATCCAAATCGAATGACATTATCTTCTCCGGCCAAGACCACAAAATCTTTCTCTGTTGCACTGCTATTAGCGGCTGAATCTGCAATGTCCAGCAGCCATCGAGTCAGAGTGCAAAAATGTTTGTATTTTTTTTTTTTTTTTAAGCGTTTCAAAGTTTGATTAGTCGATTTTCAGGCGTTTTAGTCAAATCTTGATCGACCAAAGAAAATCTTAGTCGGGGAGAGCCCTACAAACCTGGCAACCCACAAGGCTGAGATAGAGACTGAGAGAGAGTCTGACCTGCCGTTGGGGTTGTGCTGGATGGTCTGGGGGTAGATCTCACAGCTGCCCATGTCCTTGACGGCCAGGGGGAGGCGCTCTCCGTCCCGGATCTCAGCCTCTCCCAGGGCCTTCAGATTGGCCTGTTGCACCTCTGAGTGCCGCGCCCACAGGATCTTCCCACTGCAGTCCATGGACATGGCCGGCTCCTCCCGGCCCAGCTGGGGGAACACAGCCTCTACATCAACCTCAGCCAAACCACGGAGCTAACCACGGGACTAACCACGGGGCTAACCACGGAGCTAACCACGGAGCTAACCACGGGGCTAACCACGGAGCTAACCACGGGGCTAACCACGGAGCTAACCACGGGGCTAACCACGGAGCTAACCACGGAGCTAACCACGGGGCTAACCACGGGGCTAACCACGGGGCTAACCACGGAGCTAACCACGGGGCTAACCACGGGGCTAACCACGGAGCTAACCACGGAGCTAACCACGGGGCTAACCACGGAGCTAACCACGGGGCTAACCACGGAGCTAACCACGGAGCTAACCACGGGGCTAACCACGGAGCTAACCCTGTCCTTCCCCGGGGGGGTACACACATACACAGTTTCTCTTTTACTCTCCCCCACCTTGACGATGATGCTGCCCTCGTCGTATCCCAGGGCAACGTTGTTGGAGCCCCGCAGGCCGCAGACACACCAGACCCGCTCCATGCCGTAGTTCAGGGTGCTCTCCAGGCGGTAGGTGCTGGAGTGCCAGATACGCACCGTACCTGAGGGGGAGAGGAGTGAGGAGGGGTGTGCACGTGGCAGGTGTGTGTGTGTGCATATACAGTATGTGTGTGTGTGTGTGTGCTCACCGTCCTCTGAGCCGGTGATGATGATTGGCAGCTCAGGATGGAAGCTGACGCAGGACACGTTTTGGGCGTGGCCCTCCAGGGTCTGAACACAAGTCTTGTTCTGCAGACACAAGAGACAGGTTAACACACACACACACAGGTTGGTTTTTCTATCCTAGTGGGGCACCTGTTTTCTTTAACCATAAACCCTTAATGTAAAGAAAGAGTTAATGTAAATGAAAGCGCCCCACAAGGTTACGTTTTCCATGTTTCATTATACTTGCATTACAGGACATTTGTCTCCACAATGGTAGTTAAACAAGACCATACACACACACTGACCTGGTAGTCCCAGATCTTGACCATGCGGTCGTCTGCTCCAGAGATCAGGTAGGGTTTGTCTCCTCCGCTGTAGTAGTCGATGCAGTTCACCCCCTTCTCATGCCCCTCCAAGGTGAAGTTAGGAGAGGACGAGCCCAGCTGCCACACCTGGAGAGAAGAGCTCCTCACATCTGGCTGGCTGTGTGTGACCTCACCTTGATGGTAGTGTGTGTGACCTCACCTTGATGGTAGTGTGTGTGACCTCACCTTGATGGTAGTGTGTGTGACCTCACCTTGATGGTAGTGTGTGTGACCTCACCTTGATGGTAGTGTGTGACCTCACCTTGATGGTAGTGTGTGTGACCTCACCTTGATGGTAGTGTGTGTGACCTCACCTTGATGGTAGTGTGTGTGACCTCACCTTGATGGTAGTGTGTGTGACCTCACCTTGATGGTAGTGTGTGTGACCTCACCTTGATGGTAGTGTGTGTGACCTCACTTTTAAGGGGTTAAGTATGTGTGAGCCTACCTTGATGGTGCGGTCCAGGGAGGCGCTGGCAAACTGGTTGTTGTCTTTGGGGTTGATGACGATCTGCATGACATAGTGTGTGTGGCCCTCGAACACCTGGCTGCAGCTCCACTTCTTCTCCCAGTCCCACAGCTTGATCAGCATGTCGTCTGGAGACACACACACAGTGGGCGGGGTTTAGGTAAGGCTGGATGGGGGGAGGTAGGGGAAGGTAAGGGGGTATATGGCCTACCACTGCTGGTGAGGATGTAGGGCTGGGTGGGGTGCACGGCGATGCAGCGGATGTAGTCAGAATGGGCCTCAAACATGTGCACACGCTCCAGGGTGTTGTAGTTGAACACCCGGATCTGCATGTCATCCTGGAACACAGCCAGAGAACAACACACTGTTACACACACACACACACACACAGCTGGAGAGAAGGTTGATCTTGACTTGATGGATGAGGACAGTGTTACTCACCGCTCCAGTGATGACCCAGTTCTTCCTTGCGACAAACTTGGAGGCCCTGACAGGGAGATCACACACCTCGAATGTCTTCACAAGAGTCTGCAGGAGGGACAGCAAAGATGGTTCATGTTTGTACAAGCCATGTCACAGATCAGCTGTTATAACCAGACCCTCAGATCAGCTCCTATAATCAACCTAAACCCTTAACTATCAATACACCCAACGATTGATTGATACACTGATAGTATTCTATTATATTCGGAATATCAAACAGATAACCTCATATTAACAAGCGTGTTTGTCTGTGTTTACTCCGTGCATACCTGTGATTCGTGGTTCCACACGCACACGCTGCCGTTGTACAGACTAGCCAGCATCCACGGCTCGGTGGGGTGAAGGTCCACACTCTTCACCCGGTCCGAGCGTGCTGTCAGCTTCCGCTTGATGTCCAGCCTGAGAGGCTATTAGTTATAAGATCCCAAGTTAATTTAAGACAGATTTTACAAATATGCATTAGAAATACACTGTAGCAAATCTATTTGGCTGTTTAACTTTCGTTGCTATGTCTGGCGTCTCAGATGTTGTCTAACCTATTGTTAGCTACTACTAGAATGATCAGATCAGATGATGCGATGGCATTCTCCGTTAGCTTCTATAGCTAGCTGGCTAACGTTGGTTAGCTACGTGTCACTTCATTAGCGTGAACAACACTGGCTGTGCTATCTAGCTAGCAAAACATCACATTTGTAGTTAACGTAACTACCATTTACTGGGCTTTACACATGTATATGCATTATAGCTAACTAGCTAAGCTGTCTCACGGGCTAACCGGTTTCACCGCTGTAAGCACAACACAACTGGCCTAGCTAGCACTAGCAAGTCTACCAGGGCCAAGTTACGGATGGTAGCTAGACTAGCTAACTTCGCTTTGCATCCAGACCCAGTTAGCAGTGTTTATATCTCAATTCATGACCAATAAATATGTAAATCATGAATTAGTCTTTGCGTGTAAATGCTAACTATGATTACCATGTTTACTCCCCGGTTTGTGTCTTTTTGGATAAATGATTGGATGGATCTTCCAGTCTGTGTCCGGGAGCTGTTCTTGTGATCTCAGAGGACGGAGCTTCGAGTGACGTGGAACTTCCTGAAACACAGTATCGCGTTGGGAGGGGAGGGGAGTGATGACGCGACGCTGCGAGGTTAGTTGGGGTCGTGCAAAGTTTTTCCCAGGCCAGCGAGAATGAAGACCTCCATACATTTTACATTTAGCATTAATTCAATAATGCTAAATGCGAGAACATATTCATGAATATGTTAAGTCTAGGATAAATTACTTTGATTTGAAAAGCACGTAAGTTGCCGTAGGTGCTTATAAATAATCAAATTATTATCTTGCCCACAAGCATTTCTTGCCGAATGAAATATTTAAAGATAATTAGGCAGGTCCATGGACTGTAACATGAGGTCATGTGATCTGGGCAAACAGTATCTAAAAGGTTTACAGCACTTTGTAACAGAACCCGCAACCTCCGACTGAGAGGCCCGCTACTGCTCCGACGCCTGTGTGACACAACACAGGAAATGACAAAGTTTTATTTATTTATTTGACAAAGACACCTTTACTGATGTTGTTGAAACTCACACGGTAAACACATAGACTGTATATTATGTCAATGGGTAAACACGACAAGCACGTGAACAGGGTTAGCGAGCGAGGCGACACATGCACAGGAGAACGACAAAATTCGTGTGCTCCTCTCCATTACTCTTTCCGCTTGAACACCTGTCTGCAGATTTTGTCCTCGCACGTGAGCTCCTGCAGAGTCAGGGTTAGATTATGGTCAGGGTCACTGGGCCAAGTTATAGCTATGTTGAGGTCAGGTTATGTTAAGGACAGTTTAAGATCAGGCATTCAGGCGTTATCTAGGTCTGGCTGTGTTCTCTCCACAAGGTGATGTATTATGTGCTCAAATCAATAGTCACTCACACAACTTTTTAAAATACATTATAATATTAATTATAGCTCCTATATTACACATTGTTATGGATTCAGACACTTGTATCCAAAGTGAGAGTACATACTGCATCACTGCAGTATGTACTCTCTTGACACAAAACAGAAACCTAAATACACAGAAACAAACTAGACACAGGTGGACACAATGACGCTAACGACAACGAGACACAGGTGAAGACAATGACAGGGAAACACTAGGGCAGGGCAAAACCAAAAACAATAGGGGGGCACGGCTTTGGCCGTGACAGTCCACCCACCATGTGGAGATGGTTGCTCTGGATCCACAGCTTCCAGCCCCGGTTAGACTTCTCCCCTCGCTGGGTGCATACCAGCACCTCCCCCTCCCACCTCACCAGGGTCTGGAGGGGCAACATGAGGGGGGCAACATGAGGGGGGTAACATGAGGGGGGGCAACATGAGGGGGGCAACATGAGGGGGGTAACATGAGGGGGGCAACATGAGGGGGGTAACATGGGGTGGAGGAGGGAGAGAAGGAAGAGGAGGAATTAAAAGAAGAGGAGTCTAATAAAACCAGGATGATTGGCAGCTCACATCTCTGCCAGTCCCACCTTCACCACCCTGTTGTCCAGCCCCCTGGTGTGTTCCTCAAACTCCTCCCCGACAACAAAGTCCACCTCGTAGTTCCTGAAGGTGCTGAGTGTCTTGGTCTGGAAGCGGTCTCCGTCCTGCACCAGTACCTTGGTCTGGGACAGGTGCACCGCTATCTTCCTGGTGGCAAAGTCTATGTCTCCACACAGAGATAGAATAATATTGACACAAGGATCAATGTCACAGAACAATCTTAAAATATCAACATTTGACAAACTGAACAGAAGAAATACAAAAGCCCAAACCTCAAGAAATAAAAAAATGTATCTACTCAACTTTCTGGTAGCAAACAGAGAAACTGAATGATATTAAAATATCAATATTTGCGGAATAGAACAAACATGTGTTTGAGTCCAACAGCAGAGATGATCTCTTCTCATCTACTCATCATGGTGCAAAACATAATATTTTTTAGTTGGATAAAAAAACTAACACATTCTTAGCCCCAACATCCTTGTTACAGAGTCTATTTCTCCACAGACAAATTGAGCAATATATTGGAATATCCATATCTGAGCAACGGTTTCTACTGTTTTGGGGGGTAATAAAATAAAAACATTCTTCACCTTAATCATCGAGCTAAAGACCGTCACAACACCCAACAGTACTTAGCACTTAACTATCTTCAACATCAAATAATATTAAATATTTACTTTGTTCAGTTAACTTTGAGACTTCCCAGTTTGCCTATTAGTCCATTAATCATTTTAATAAGAATGAAATGAATACAAATTATAATAATACAATTATTAATAAGAATTTGTCAGGAGACGATCAGGAAACTCTTACTCAGGGCTTTCAAGTAATCTTCAAAGTTCTCGTTTGTCTCCAGTTCCCACTTGCCGTTGAAATCTTCAGGCATGTTGGTTGTGAGTTTTGGTCTGGGTGGTGTGTGTGAGGTGGTGTGTTTAATGTGTCTGGGTGGTGATGAAGAATAGCTCTGTACTTGAACCATGTGACTGTTCAGTTGTGTTCTGGGTTCATGCGTTAAGCAATCTGCAGATTGGAGACAGAGTTTAACAAACACCTCAACATAAAAATTAGTAGTTTGGACACTGTGGTACTAGCAGAGACAGAGGGGACGGGGGAGGGAGGGGGGGGGGTGGGGGAGGGAGGGAGGGGGGCTGATCTGAAGGATCAGAGAAGGCTCATTCAGACACACCACACAGATGCCACAAACATACCTACACAAAGTAAGGCTCTCAAACAAATGTATATCTGTATAAAATGTTTTGTGTATGTATAAATACTTTATATCCTATGTTATGATATGCCATTATATTTATAATTATATTGAAAAGATTCAGATTGGATGGTAACAGTGGATGACATTAGACCTATTTGGATGGTGGTTGTATTTACTCCTCTACCACACAGACTTACTGGACTTTGAGCTCCCAGGCAGAGACATGTTTGAACCCAACATCTCTGCACTCACAAGGTCACACAGTCAATGTGCCTCATCAAATAGGGAGTCAGATGGCTAAGCGGTTAGGGAATCGGACTAGTAATCTGAAGGTTGCCAGATCGATTCCTGGCCGTGGCAAATGACGTTGTGTCCTTGGGCAAGGCACTTCACCCTACTTGCCTCGGGGTGAATGTCCCTGTACTTACTGTAAGTCGCTCTGGATAAGAGCGTCTGCTAAATGACTAAATGTAATGTAAATGTAAATAAAATACTAGAGACTCAGATTTTAACATGTTTAAGCATGTGTGAATATCAGAGAACTCAAACATCCCTGAGTCTGCTTTAACTTGGTTCATGTATCAGAGTCTCTTCCCAGGGCAGATGCAGGTGGTGCATCAGGTGGTGCTTCTAGAAGGTGTAGCAGGTGGTGCTTCTAGAAGGTGCATCAGGTGGTGCTTCTAGAAGGTTCATCAGGTGGTGCTTCTAGAAGGTGCATCAGGTGGTGCTTCTAGAAGGTGTAGCAGGTGGTGCTTCTAGAAGGTGTAGCAGGTGGTGCTTCTAGAAGGTGTAGCAGGTGGTGCTTCTAGAAGGTGTAGCAGGTGGTGCTTCTAGAAGGTGTAGCAGGTGGTGCTTCTAGAAGGTGTAGCAGGTGGTGCTTCTAGAAGGTGCATCAGGTGGTGCTTCTAGAAGGTTCATCAGGTGGTGCTTCTAGAAGGTGCATCAGGTGGTGCTTCTAGAAGGTGTAGCAGGTGGTGCTTCTAGAAGGTGTAGCAGGTGGTGCTTCTAGAAGGTGTAGCAGGTGGTGCTTCTAGAAGGTGTAGCAGGTGGTGCTTCTAGAAGGTGCATCAGGTGGTGCTTCTAGAAGGTGTAGCAGGTGGAGAGCTGGCAGCTCCACCAGGACTGGGATGGGACACGATGACATCACAGGTAATCTCCCCACCTTTGGAGATCAGCTGATTCTGTGACAGGTGTTCTGGAACCACGTGGGACAGGATTCCAGATTACTGCTCCTCCCTGCCCTACATAACTCTACTCTGCTCTGCTCTACTTTGCTCTGCTGGACTCTCCCAGGAGGGCTGAATGTCTGAGATGTCCTGCCCTGATATGAGTGGGTACTGGACGATGACCACCAATGAGAACTTTGATGCGTACATGGATGCACTGGGTGAGCATCAGTGTGTCGTGTGTGTGCTGCGTGTGTGTGCTGCGTGTGTGTGTGTGTGTGAGCGTTGTGTGTGTGGTTCAGCTTCTTTAAAATGCCACTATAGATCTGTCTGTATTTTGCAAACACGCCACATTTTATGTGAACGCGCTGATAGTTGCTAAGTTGATGACCACCTTCATGATACTGAAGCATCCTGGGTGTGTTGAACTTGTTTCGTAGCAAAGGGCCCTGGTGTAATTGTAATAAACTTAGTTGGTTAGCAATAGTAGATACATACTGTCATGTTCAATAATTATATCTTCATTTGGCACTTTTATCCAAAGCTACACACGGGGGGACTCAAATCTGCAACCTCTTGATCTGCAGTCAGATGCTCTAACCGCTAAGCTGTTGCATGGTTCCTCATGTTACAGACGTAAACATCGTGATCAGAAAGATCGCCAGCTACCTCAGCCTGGACAAGGAGATTCTTCAGGACGGGACGCACTTCCTCATCCGAACCATCTCCACCTTCAGGAGCTACGACATGGACTTCCTGGTAGGGGAGGAGTTTCAGGAGGACCTGACGGGAGTGGACGACAGAATCTGCATGGTGAGAGTACACACACACACAGGAACATGCACACACACACACGCACACACAGGAACACGCACACACACAGCAACATACACACACACAGGAACACACACAAACGCACACACACACAGGAACATACACACACACAGGAATACACAGGAACACACACAGGAACATACACACTTACACATACAAACATACATATCCACACACGTGCATAAACGAACGTGCGCACACACTCACACGCAGGCCCACGGTCCTGCTTGCGTAAAGCGAGATGTTTGTTGTGTTATTCTGCACTATCAGGCTAACTCAGGGGAGAATCCTCTAAGAGGATCTGCTGGCTTCTAATCTGGGACGATGATTTGATTAAACGTGTGTGTGTGTTTGTTACTGTATTAGGATCGTAGTTCTATAGTCCAAGCATCACCACTCCTGTCAGAATCGGCTTCCTCTCCCTCCTCCAACCTCTCTTCTCCTCTCCCCTTGTCTCTCCCCCTCTCCTCTCATCCCCCCTCTCTTCTCCTCTCCCTTCCCTCTCAGACCACAGTCTGCTGGGAGCAGGACAGGCTGGTATGTGTCCAGAAGGGAGAGAAGGAGGGGAGAGGCTGGACACAGTGGGTGGAGGGAGACCAGCTGCATTTGGTGAGATACACACACCACACACATGCCCTGGCACCCATACACACACACTCTGGCCCACAGAAATGCCTCTGACCTGGGATGGTGCCAGGATAGGCCTGATCCCTGGCTTTCCCACAACACTCACACACATACATACAGTATGTCCTGATTTCCTGTTCTCCTGACTTCCTGTCCCCTCTCCCCTGACTTCCTGTCCCCTCTCCTCTGACTTCCTATCCTCCCCCCTGACTTCCTGTCCCCTCTCCCCTGACTTCCTGTCCCCTCTCCCCTGACTTCCTGTCCCCTCTCCCCTGACTTCCTGTCCCCTCTCCTCTGACTTCCTGTCCCCTCTCCCCTGACTTCCTGTCCCCTCTCCCCTGACTTCCTATCCTCCCCCCTGACTTCCTGTCCCCTCTCCTCTGACTTCCTGTCCCCTCTCCCCTGACTTCCTGTCCCCTCTCCTCTGACTTCCTGTCCCCTCCCCCCTGACTTCCTGTCCCCTCTCCCCTGACTTCCTATCTTCCCCCCTGACTTCCTGTCCCCTCTCCTCTGACTTCCTGTCCCCTCCCCCCTGACTTCCTGTCCCCCCTCCTCTGACTTCCTGTCCCCTCCCCCCTGACTTCCTATCCTCCCCCCTGACTTCCTGTCCCCTCCCCCCTGACTTCCTGTCCCCTCTCCTCTGACTTCCTGTCCCCTCTCCTCTGACTTCCTGTCCCCTCTCCCCTGACTTCCTGTCCCCTCTCCCGTGACTTCCTATCCTCCCCCCTGACTTCCTGTCCCCTCCCCCCTGACTTCCTGTCCCCTCCCCCCTGACTTCCTGTCCCCTCTCCTCTGACTTCCTGTCCCCTCCCCCCTGACTTCCTGTCCCCTCTCCCCTGACTTCCTGTCCCCTCTCCTCTGACTTCCTGTCCCCTCTCCCCTGACTTCCTGTCCCCTCTCCCCTGACTTCCTGTCCCCTCTCCTCTGGCTTCCTGTCCCCTCTCCCCTGACTTCCTATCCTCCCCCGACTTCCTGTCCCCTCCCCCCTGACTTCCTGTCCCCTCCCCCCTGACTTCCTGTCCCCCCTCCTGCCTCAGGAGCTGCGTGTGGGTGATGTGGTCTGCAAGCAGGTCTTCAGCAAGCAGGAGGACAAACCCAGCCAACCGTGATGTTGCCATGGGAACCAGACTGACCCAGGATGGACATAAAAACAGAAACACGAAAGTAAAATTTCACTACAGTTTTATATATATTGTATATTATATATATATATATATATATTTTATTTGTGGCAAATTGACATTGTGATATGACGTGCCAAAGGGCTTTGTGGTCGGTTTGGTAAACGAGACATGAACAGCTGGATTGTGTTTTCATAAACGTCCTGTTTAACAGAAGACGGTAGCTCACTGTTTCACACATGGAAACTGTGGTTGAATCCCTGAGGGTGCTGGACTCTACCTGGTTAGGGGCCCTGGCCGTCTGGGTCTACATACAGGGAGGACCATACACTGTTGTTGAGAAACTAATTACTTCATGTAACTTAATATCATAATAAATCATATTGCTTTTTAATAAAAGCAGATACTGCATGTTTGACTTTGTGTCATTTCAAAAAATGTTGCGTTCACCCTGGTGTTAAAAACATTTGAGGAAATGATTGCTTTACGAGTGCCTTTTCAAGGTGCATGTAGGTGAATCAGATTAACTAGTACCAAGTTGGAGCTGTCACACTCTGTTTTATTAAATGTAAGAGATGGATAGATAAAGAGATGGATAGATAAAGAGATGGATAGATAAAGAGATGGATTGAGTTGTTGGCGAGCTTTAAGACTTCTTGAACACCTGCAGACACACTGCTCCACAGGCCCGGAGCTCCTGCAGGGGGAGAGAATCAGGCTTCTTACAGGAGGCAGAAACAGGCCTTGACTCAGACCATGTCAACACTGTAGAACAGGGGAAACAGGCCTTGACTCAGACCATGTCAACACTGTAGAACAGGGGAAACAGGCCTTGACTCAGACCATGTCAACACTGTAGAACAGGGGAAACAGGCCTTGACTCAGACCATGTCAACACTGTAGAACAAGGGAAACAGGCCTTGACTCAGACCATGTCAACACTGTAGAACAGGGGAAACAGGCCTTGACTCAGACCATGTCAACACTGTAGAACAGGGGTGTCAAATTCAGATAAACAGTGGGCCAGAGTTTGACACCCCTAAGGTAGAACATTCACTTCTGATCCTTCATTTTCTGATGTATTTTCTTCACACACTACTTGTTTTGCTCTTTGGATAAAAATGTTTAAATGTCCTATGAAGTCTCAATGAGGAGCACAGTGCCTGCTGTTCCTGTTCCTACCACAAGGGGTCCCCATCGTGCGGCAGAATGCTCTGACTGGGTTGTGCTCTGAAATCTCTAAGGAGTCATTTCATGGTAGATGATTGCAACCATCTGCTGGAGTTATGAGTACATAATGTGCCAGGCAGTAGATTCAGGCTTAATGACACCGCTGGGATCACAGCAGTGAATAAACACAATAATAATAAACAAGAAAGCTGAAATTAAGCAGAGACTAGATGAGTTATTATTCTGTTCTGCTCGTCAGGCTCCTGGACACCCTAACTCTTGTGTGTGTTATAAATATATGTGTGTGTGTGTGTAGGCTGTGTGTGTGTGTGTGTAGGCTGTGTGTAGGCTGTGTGTGTGTGTAGGCTGTGTGTGTGTGTAGGCTGTGTGTGTGTGTGTGTCTTACCAGGTACAGCTGGTCTCCCTCCACCCAGTGTGTCCAGCCTCTCCCCTCCTTCTCCCCCTTCTGGACACACACCAGCTTGTCTCCTTCCCATGTGATGGTGGTCTACGCACACACACACACACACACACATACACATGCACACGCGCACACGCACAGGGTTGGAGAAAGACAGGCTATTTAGTAAAAATAAATAAAAACAAACACATAAACATTCATGCCCGCTGTGCAACACAGCAGAGCAAACACACACAGACACACACACATAGACAGACACACACAGACACAGACAGACAGACACACAGGCATCAGGTGCCCAGCTATGATGCGTCTCCACAGCAGCATAACCTCTGTACTCTGAGAGACTAGAGGATCAAAACAGGAAGGCCTGCGTTGACCACTGGAAACTAGAACTCACCAGGACAGTTCTAGAAGGCTCAAGGGTTCTAGAACACGGACAAACCCAAACCTGGAGTCTCCTCCTGACTCTTTTGAGCACGTTTGAAAATCGTAGACAATAAACCCTGGTCCTACGATCAACAAACACATTAGGCTGTTCCATCTCTGTGATGGAACCAAGAGAACACAAGGCTTACAGGCTGCTTCAACCAAGAGAACACAAGGCTTACAGGCTGCATACATCTCCACGGCTCACCATGCACTTCCTGTCGTCCACGCCGGCCAGGTCCTCCTCGAACTCCTTCCCCACGTAGAAGTCCATGTGGTAGTTCTTGAAGGTGGACAGGGTCTTGATGATCATGTGATCTCCATCCTGGGTGATGTCCTTGTCAGGCTTGAGCAGAGTGGCGATCTTCCTGATGGCTACGTTGACATCTGCAGAGGACAGGGAAGGGGACAGTCTGGATATGTATGCATGCATCTGTCTGTCTGTCTCTCTCTCTAGTGATGAACACAAACATAAATAAATAGAGGGATAGAGAAAGGGAGAACATGGACAGAGCGAGGTAGACAGACAGATATGAGAGGAGAGCGAGGTACACAGACATACAGAGAGAGATGAGGAGAGAGCGAGGTACACAGAGAGAGATAAGGGGAGAGAGAGGGATGTGGAGAGAGAGATGAGGGGAGAGATGAGGAGGGATGTGGAGAGAAAGATGAGGGGGGAGAGAGATGAAGGGAGAGATGGAGAGATGAGGGGAGAGAGATGAGGGGAGAGATGAGGAGGGAGATGGAGGCATCACTGCATCAAAAATGGAAATAAAAACACAGACAACACTCACCAAGAGCCTTTAAGTACTCTTCGAAGTTGTCGTTGGAGATCATTTTCCAGTATCCATTCAGGTCAACTGGCATCTTGGCAGTTTTCAAGTTTCCTTCCAGGCAATAAAAAGGGAACGATATCGCAGGGTGTTTGCGTCCGAATGAGGGATCGCTTTCAATACCACCAATTTTAACCAGGATCACTTTAATCGGATTACTCGTTACGTTGTCATGTTGTTCTGAGTGCGCAGGTTTAGACCACCCTTTCTCTCCCCCCGTGAGCGCCACAATCCCCCTCGCGCTCCGTGTAACAGGAATAAAGGCCCTCTCACATAATGACCGTGCGCTGAGGTTTGTGTGTAAGGTAAATGTTGGATTAGGGTAAGAGTATTTCCTTATTCATGTGGCGGATATAAATTCATATGGATGAAAAGGTATAGCATATTTAGGAAAGTAGGCAATATTAGTAGGCTATATATTCCCATGTGACCTTTTGTTCCAGGGCCTGTTGAGTAGGAAGCGTAACAGAATATAAAAACTGGTACCCCGAAAATGCTTAATTTGAGACTGAAGGCGCAATTTGAGACTGAAGACGCAAAAAAACTCATGGATTCTCCAGTAACTGCTGCTGGGCAACAGACACTTCTATTGTCACATCTCATAAAACACAGTATAATCGGTGAGCTGTGTTTTCAGCAAACCGGTTCTCCCTGTCAAAAGCACAGCTGCCGCTCGAGACGGAGGGTGCCTTAAAACGGCAGGGAAGCGCTTGTTGAGAAACCGGCCCACGTAGAGGAGAACCCCTCCGGATTACCGGAATCCCCTGAGAATGACCCGGGCCATTCAGTGTGACTGGAACGGGCAGAACTGAATAGATTCTTAATAAAGAGCTCAGCGCGCCCCGTCACCCGGTCCTTAACGGCGCGAAAAAGAAATGAACAGCGGGGAAAGTCTGTATCCAGGCTGTTTGCAGTCAATAACAAAAGACACATTCACAGTGATTCCAAACACAAAACGCTTTAGTGCCCAGTTCACACACTGTATCATGGAAATCCATCTAATTTAATATATAATTCTACTATCCTAATATTATGTTCATCCAAAATACATTTTATGGGACAACTGACTACTTCGTTCATCAGTTAGTGCTTGCCCACTTTTGATGTCTTCATGTTTTCTAGCTGGTTGTGCTTGAGAACTTCGTCATTTTACTGGTAAGCCAGTCCCTGGCCTCACATACTCTGCTCTCTGCTTCTGACAAATGTTCATTTCTTGAATGAAGGAGATGTGGCACCCAAGGAGTTAAATCTACAGCATGAAGTGGTCTAGTATGAAGTGTAGACGACACAACTGGTTACGTCTGCCTCTTTGTTATCAGTCTATAGGCTGAGTCTATCAGTCTGTATATCTGTAAGTCTATCAATCTATTGGTCTGTCAATCTGTCGGTCTGACAGTCTATAAAGGCATCAGTTTATAAATCTGTCAGTCAATTCCTCCAGCTGCTTCAGGCGTTAGAGGCGCCTGCCTGCTGAGGGGTCTGAGTGGGGCTCCCTGTTGGTGAGGGGTCTGAGTGGGGCTCCCTGCTTGGTGAGGGGTCAGAGTGGGGCTCCCTGGTTGGTGAGGGGTCTGAGTGGGGCTCCCTGCTTGGTGAGGGGTCTGAGTGGGGCTCCCTGCTTGCTGAGGGGTCAGAGTGGGGCTCCCTGGTCGGTGAGGGGTCTGAGTGGGGCTCCCTGCTTGCTGAGGGGTCAGAGTGGGGCTCCCTGCTTGGTGAGGGGTCTGAGTGGGGCTGCCTGCTTGCTGAGGGGTCAGAGTGGGGCTCCCTGCTTGGTGAGGGGTCAGAGTGGGGCTCCCTGCTTGGTGAGGGGTCAGAGTGGGGCTCCCTGCTTGGTGAGGGGTCTGAGTGGGGCTCCCTGGTTGAGCGTCTCACTGTCGTGTGTGTAGAGGTGGTGCTGCTGGACGTACTCCAGGACGCTGTCAGGGACCAGGTAGCGCACGCTCTGCCCACGCCGCAGGCCCCGCCGCACCTCGGTGGCGCTGATCTCGTTCCGGATCCACTCCCGGACCAGGAAGATGTTCTGCCGGTGTCGGGACAGCGTGTCGGACCGGTGCACGGCCCACTCCGGCTGCAGGGCGCCCCGGCTCACGCACACCAGGCCGAAGCGTTCCACCAGCTCCTCCACGTGGGCCTCCAGCCACAGGCCCGGCACGCTGAACGAGTCCAGGAAGTCAGCGCCGCACAGCAGCTTCAGCTGGGGGGCTGCGGGGTCTGGAGGGGGAGGGGGCCGGCGTTAGACTGCTAACGAGCGTGTACCAGGGCTAACGCAGCATAGCATAGCCTCAGGTGGGTGTACACGGTCAACATAATGTACATGTGATGATGTTGTCATCAGCCAGCCAGAGGAGAGAGAGCATTCCTGAGATCAGTTATACCTCTAACGCTTGTAACGCTGTAAGCTAACGCTAATACTCTTTAGCAGCGGTGCACTAGCTAGCGAATTATCAGGTAGGTAAAGCACTAGCACGCTACAACAGCTGATCCTGTAGCACCAGCCGCTAATACAGGCAGCATGGGGTTAAAGGTCAAGCTCCTGAGCAGGATCAGGTAACCAGTGAGCCTGCCTGGATGTAGAGGAACTTTTGTGTTTTCAAGAAGAATCTAGATTGATGCTGATGCTGTATTGAGGCTGATTCCTGTGATTATGATTTTTATGATCTTGTTAAACTACTGTGATTTATTTTACTATGTTACTTTCGTCTGTAATGGTGTAATTAAAAATCTCAATGAGCTCTTAGTGGTTAAATTAAGATTGAATTAAAGAAACACAATTTAGACTGAGGTTTTAGTGTGACTGCACTGAATAATGATTACTTGAATAAATAAATGCAGTTTTTGATGATTAGGGTTAGACTATGTAGGGTTAGGGTCTGTAGGGTTAGGGTCTGGAGGGTCAGGGTATGTAGGGTCAGGGTATGTAGGGTCAGGGTATGTAGGGTCAGGGTATCTGGTCTTACTGGGGGGTTGAGAGGACATGCTGTCTCTGTCCTCCAAGTTCTGTTGGTACTGCTTCAGAATCCTCCCATAGTGGTACCTGATACGACACACACACACACACACACACACACACACACACACACACACACACACACACACACACACACACACACACACACACACACACACACACACACACACACACACACACACACCACACACACACACGAGTGTCACTGAGAAAGTCATGAACTGATCCACTGTTAGAGAAAAGCTTCTTACTAAAGTTCCAACGTGTATTAAGATGTTGGTTATGTGAGGTCACATACGGTGTGAACAGGGTAAGGGTCCCCTTCCTCCATCCTGTGCCTTCATACTGCCTCATCCCTCCCATCTCTTCCTCCCTCCCTCCTCCTCTCATCCTTCCCTCCATCTCTTCTTCCTCTTTACATCTCTTCCTCCTCTTCCTCCTCTTTTCATCTCTTCCTCCTCTTTACATCTCTCTTTTCATCTCTTCCTCCTCCCATCTCTTCCTCCTTTTTCCATCTCTTCCTACCTCCCTCCTCCTCCGGACAACAGAACACTTCATAGTTTAATCAGCTCATTGTTGCGCAACACAGCTTAGAAACTGCCCCCACACACAAGGATTTAAATATGGGTCATGTGTATGAGTGTGTGGTGTTAGGGAAGGGTGTTGTACAATGTGATAGGTATTTGTGTACATGTGATGTGTGTGAGTTAAGTGACATCACAGGGAAGTCTGGCATAATCCCAACTAATCTTACATCACTGTTGTACAAAAGCTCTGGAAGGTTCTAGAACTTGGTAGGTTCTGTTGTGAAGGTTCTAGAACTGGGTTGGTTCTACAGTGACGGTTCTAGACCTGGGTAGGTTCTGGGAATGGCTGACCTCAAGGTGACCACTGTCTCCGTCCAATCAGGCTGCTGGCTTTCCCAGTCGTCCACAGACACCCAATCAGAGCTCTGCAGTGCCAGCTTCGCCATGGCAACGCGGTGCTTCGCCAATACCAGCCCCTGCTTGCTGTAGCCGTCACTTACTGGGGACACGATCCCACCCACCACCTTGTACTGGCCTATAGGAGGAAATACAGCAGGGATTGATAGTTCTAAAACAAACTGTAATAAATACTCTGTTGTGATTTGATGTTTAGGAACATGTGCAGGACTGTGTGTGTGTATGACCTGTGCAGGTTTGTAGGTGTGTGAGTGCCCTGTGCAGGTGTGTGTGTGACCTGTGCAGGTGTGTGTGTGTGTAGGTGTGCGACCTGTGCTGGTGTGTCTAGGTGTGTCACCTGTGCAGGTGTGTGTGTAGGTGTGTGACCTGTGCACGTGTGTGTGTGGGTATGGAGAGAGATATGTCTCAAAAGTATTAGTAAATGGAATTACCATGATCCACAAATGTTTCAAGATTTACAAATTTGTTTTGGGATCCATAAAAACAAAATTCTTACTCGTAATTTGTAAGTTGGCATTTAGATAAATGTGCTATGATTTGTACAAATGGATGTCCATTCGTAAATATATTGTTTGTAATTTCTTAAAATAATTAAAATTTCATGTGTGCATTTCTCATGGTCTGTCATTTGTAAATCTACAATTCTCGTGTGAAGTGTTGAATATGCATTTGTGGATCGCCCAATACATGGGCGACCCCCCCCCCCCCCACTGAGCTATTAGCCCGATTTGCTAGCTAACCAACCATGTCACTGTCCCAAAATTGAGATCAAGATTTTCACGAACAAAGTATCGGCCATATACTAGTACTAGGCTACAGTACGGCCGCAGCCTGTGGAGAGAGGTGAACAGCACATGGGATGTGAGATGAGCGGTGTGTGCAGGTGTGTATGATACATTACAGTACAATTCATGAACTGTAATCACCAGCTGCATCACGGGCACGGCACTATCTATAATTCCAGTTATTCATATTTGTGGCATCTTAATCCCCGAATGCATCACGGGCACTTTGCACTAGTGAATATAGCAGCAGGAACAATGTTCATACGACTTTATAAAGGATGCATGTCTTAAAGTTATGCATTTTGCTTATTAAAGTTATGTCTTATGAACTTAGAAGTGTGCTCAGGCTTAAACATTGTGTCTCACACAGGGCAAGGGGAGTCAGGGGTGCGGGCGGAGAAAGAGGAACAATCCAGACGAATTTTGACCTGAGAGTGTGGGGAAAAGGGCTGTATTTTGTGTCTCTATCTCTTCATTTTCAGAAACAACCTTGAACCTAGGTGGAGACGGCACCCGAGCAGGTGGGATGCGTGGGCAAGAACAACTCCCTGATGCACGAGAAGAACAAGCTGAACCCTCTTTGCATCTTTCTATTTTAATTGCACTGTATGATACATTCTGGGGCAGGGACTGATAACCAGTTTGGACTTCGTGAACCAGCCCAAACTCTGTTGTGGGTAGGGAAACGTAGACAGCCCCAGAGCTCTGTACTTGTTGATTTCCAACTGCTGCATTAAAGCTGATATTATTGGACCTCTGCAACTCCAGACCACTCTTTCTAGAACACAGACTTGTGTTGTTGAATACCATCATTACATATTGGAATAGACACAAAGACTTTAAATCCTTCAGTGTGCAGGTGTGTGTGCAGGTATGTGTGCAGGTGTGTGTGTCCAGGAGTGTGTGCAGGTGTGTGTGCAGGTGTGTGTGTCCAGGTGTGTGTGCAGGTGTGTGTGTCCAGGTGTGTGTGCAGGTGTGTGTGCAGGTGTGTGTGCAGGTGTGTGTGCAGGTGTGTGACCTGTGCCGTGCAGGTGGTCCCTGGCCAGCTCAAACAGCCTCATGTGCTGGTTGGTGATGGGGTTGAAGGAGCCACACGCAAGTAGCACCAGGGGCACCCGCACGGCGGCCATCTTGTCTTCCTCCTCACCCTGAGAGGGGCCTCACACAACACTGGGGGGAGGGAGGGGAGAGGGGACAGAAGGGAAGTGAGAGAGAGGGAGGGAAGAGAAGGGGAGGTAACAGTGGTCACTACAACAGGTAATTTGACAGGTTGCCAACATTGCCATCAACGTTACCTTCTGGCAGACATTACCGTAGCATTCGGTCTCGCTCACGCAGACTGGACTACAGTTTCTTTCCAAGGGCCATCAGGCTTCGGAATGAACATTGATATGGACACTGATACACTGTCAACACTCATACTAGTCACTTTACACACTGTCTCTTCAGCTACTGGTTGCACTTTCTGCAATATTGCACAAATTGTACCCTACTGGTCTCTAGGTTAGTGTGGGTTATAAGGTTAGTATAGGTCATGTGTATCAGAGGTTTAGTATACTTACGTACTGTATATTATTTTTTATATTTAGGAGGTTTATTATATTATATGTTAACTTATCATAGGTGTAATTTATGTTCTGAGTACTTGTATGTCTTGTTATGCCAGGAAAAAAGTAAGAAAAAAAGTAGAGGGCTACTTAAGTAACAACTGTGACAAAAGTTGCATAGTTTATCTGAATCATTGGAAATGTCGTAAACCCTATAGGCGTTATAGATGCAGTGATGCGTTAGTAAACTAACTATAGTATTAGTGTGACGTTAGACAGCTGGGTAGCTCGCTAGTTTTGCTCGATATTGGTTGACAGTCAGACCTACGCTGACATACACAGTGTGGAGAAGTGATGTAACTTTAGCTTGCTTAACAGGGGTGGAGTTATGGAAAAATTATATGACATAGATGACATTCTACCTAGCTAGCAACATAAGGAATTAGCTACAAGGATCGATTAACATTATGACCTTTCGACGACAGCAGACACTAAATCAAACTGACATGCCGTGTTATTGTTAGACTATCAAGAACAACCATGACTGCCGAGCAGTAACAATGTTTAAAAGCTAAGTTTACCGTTATCAAACAGTAGACAGTTTGCATAAGGGGTCCATGCCCGGCGTCGGTGTCACAGCGTCAAGTGTCCCCGGTTCTGCGGAACGTCAGTTCAACAGTTCTGTACTGAAAAAGGGCGCCATTGCGACATCTACTGGAGCATGTTGGGCAGTGCCGGTGATATCAAGACGAAATCCTTCACTCTTTGAATCGCGCGCGCTCCCGCGAGGGGGTGCCAATCCAGAAAGTCATGCATCGGGTGATACAACACCGGTCCTTGTATATATTTCACAGCGAGTACAAGAGTTACCTTCGTTTTCTAAAACTGGTTGTTCCCATCCTTGATTGTGATTGGCTATATCGCGTTCCATGCCGTTGTAAAATCCAGCATAACCTCACAGGTTGTCCTCATAACATTCTTTAACACTCCATATTACCCATCTCAATTAAGGAGGCTGATACTGTTTCGACATTTAAAACTAGATTAAAAACGTTCTTGTTTAGTCAATTCTATGACTGTTAAAAGGAAGTATGTGTGTACTTTCTATGTAAACCTGGGGTGTGTGCTTGCCTATGTGTGTATCACATGTCACTTTTAAACTGTAATTATAGCTTATGTTCACATTGCCCATCTAGATGTTACAAATAAAGTAAACCTGTTACTGTATATTGTTACTATTATAGTTGTTATTACTAGTTGGAGACAACGGGGGACTGGTTGTTTTCATCCTTATTCGTATAAGTATAACCTATTTTAGAGTTCTTTCCCCTGGAACAGATTTCATGTTCCAACCGAGGGGGGCTGTCGCTGTTTTGGTGTGTGGGGCTGCATCAAATACCCTTTTTTACGGTGGCCCTGAAGTGCAAATGACACCCCCTAATATGAGTACGTCCCCCAAATGAAAATACTCCCCCCCAATACGAGTCAACTCCCCCCAAATCGGATAACTTGTTCACCTCCCCCCAAAAATGAAAATACTCCCCCCCAATACGAGTCAACTCCCCCCAAATCGGATGACTTGTTCACCTCCCCCCAATACAAAAACGCGCTCCCCCCCCCAATACGAGTCAACTCCCCCCAAATCGGATGACTTGTTCACCTCCCCCCAATACAAAAACGCGCTCCCCCAAATAGAAAACGACATTACATTAACTCAAAAACACATTACATTAACTCTGAACGGAAAGGGTAGGTACTACACTTTAGCGCTGATTGGATGCAGTAGGCTAACTAACAAGACATAAGAAATTGATCGACAGAAGTACAAAATGCAATAGCCTGGCAGAGTTAAGTGCAACAGAACATTTGTTTGGCTATCGAAGAATGTAGCAAATAGTAGGCTTCTTAGGCAAAAGTATTTCGAGTTAAATGTAAAAATCGATAGCCAAACAACTATCCTGGTCGTTACTCTGTCATTGTGGCATTTCATTCTTTTGTAGTGGACTATTAGTTTTTTCTTCTGAAAAGTCCTGATTCCTTCAACTGCGTTTTTAGCGTGCGCATAGGATAGGCTACTTATATTGTGAAACGTTAACAGCAGATCTAAGATTATTTAATAGGAATTACCCTGATTAAAATAAAGAGTAGTGTAATGACTCTGAATTGTAAACATTAATGTTTCCTCTTTCCTTCAAATCAAAACGATTAATTTCATGATAATGACAGAGTTACGTGGACTAGTTGTTTGGCTATCGATGTTTACGTTTAACACGCAATTTATGCTTTTGCATACATAGCCTATGCTACATGCTTCGATACCCAAATAAATGTCCTGGTGCACGTAACTCTGTCAGGCTGTTGCATTTTGTACTTCTGTCAATCAATTTCTTATTTCTTGTCAGTTAGCCTACTGCATCCAATCAGCGCTAAAGTGTAGTACCTACCCTTTCCGTTCAGAGTTAATGTAATGTGTTTTTGAGTTAATGTAATGTCGTTTTTCATTTGGGGGAGCGCGTTTTTGTATTGGGGGGAGGTGAACAAGTCATCCGATTTGGGGGGAGTTGACTCGTACTGGGGGGGGGGCGCGTTTTTGTATTGGGTGGAGGTGAACAAGTCATCCGATTTGGGGGGAGTTGACTTGTATTGGGGGGAAGTATTTTCATTTTTGGGGGGAGGTGAACAAGTCATCCGATTTGGGGGGAGTTGACTCGTATTGGGGGGGAGTATTTTCATTTGGGGGATGTACTCATATTAGGGGGTGTCATTTGCACTTCAGGGCCACCGTACTTTTTAGCTCTGTTAAATTGCTGCACTAGTCCACACTTGACCGGTGGGGATCTCATTCTATCATGACTGTAACTGTTAGCTGCTCCTGGCGTTCTCTAATCCCTGCTCTCCTCTCTCTGTCCCCCCCCCCCCCACACACATTCCCTGTGGTGTGGGGGGTTGGAGCTGTCAGGACCTGCTTGGTCGTCGGTCTGCCAACGTTGGACCAGGTCGTCACCCGGAATCCAGTCTCCATGACGGCCAACAGCAATGGATTTTGGTGTTTCAAAACCCATTGACATTGTATGACTATGTTTAGCCTGTGTTCTGCTCCTCTCTCCTACCAACCGTCTCTGGAGGAGGGGATCCCTCTCTGAATTGCTCCTTCCAAGGTTTCTTCCATTTTTTCTCCTGTTGGGAGTTTTTCTGGGAGTTTTTCCTTGTCTTCCTTGAGGGTTTAGGTTGGTTGAGGGGCAGTTCTATGGGCGCATGTGAAGCCCTCTGTGACATGCTTGCGTGTAAAAAGGGCTATACAAATACATTTGATTTGATTTGACTGCGCATCGAATATTTCAAATGGAAAAAGACGGCAAAGGTGTCCATCTGGCTGTAGCGTGGCAACGATTTATGTAGGAACTATACTTTGTAGTAGCGGAAGAATGACGGGTTATTATTAAACTATTTTGTTTCTAATTGTTTTTATTGATGAAACCATATCAAATATTTGTAGTAACAGTTTTAGAAAAGCACTCCACTTCGCGTCGTGCCTAACAATTCCCCTTACCTGTTCTAAAATCAGCGTAAACCACGGCCTCTTGGGGCTTATTGCTTAAACTTACTAGCAGCTCTCAAGTGTATTTGTTGTTGGTCTTCCTGTCACCAGAGGGCAGCGCTGAGCTGTGCTGGAGTTAGATACTGCTGGCAGCTGTGCTGCATCCCTCTCCAGCTGCATCATCACTCCACCCTCCCTCTCAACACTGTTTATAGAGCTGATACTTATACCAACCACCCTCTCCTCATTCTCCCTGTAACAGGCTTTGAGTCTGTTCCTACACACACACACACTCTCGAACACACACACTCTCAAACACACACACAGTGCATAGCAGTACAGGACTTACCACACACACAAACACACATCAGCAGTAACAGCAGTGCTGTCAGCAGACTGCAGCTCTTTATCTTCCTCGGTTACGCTCCCCTTGTCTCCCCTGGCAACCCGCCTCTTCGCCTGTGTGAAGGTGTCTTCTGGGTAATTATAACACAGCTCCTCTCTGATTGGCTGCACAGTCCATGCGGTTGGCTATGTTGCATATATCAGGGCTTTGTGTTCGGGCCGACTCGGCCGGTTTGAGACCGTGCCATCACAATGAGGATGTTTGTGTCTCATCATGTAGCCCTGACTGCAGTCTGCATCATGTAGCCCTGACTGCAGTCTGTGTCATGTAGCTCTGACTGCAGTCTGTGTGGCATCATGTAGCGCTGACTGCAGTCTGTGTGGCATCATGTAGCGCTGACTGCAGTCTGTGTGGCATCATGTAGCCCTGACTGCAGTCTGTGTGGCATCATGTAGCCCTGACTGCAGTCTGCATCATGTAGCCCTGACTGCAGTCTGTGTGGCATCATGTAGCCCTGACTGCAGTCTGTGTGGCATCATGTAGCCCTGACTGCAGTCTGTGTGGCATCATGTAGCCCTGACTGCAGTCTGTGTGGCATCATGTAGCGCTGACTGCAGTCTCTGTGGCATCATGTAGCCCTGACTGCAGTCTGTGTGGCATCATGTAGCCCTGACTGCAGTCTGTGTGGCATCATGTAGCCCTGACTGCAGTCTGCATCATGTAGCTCTGACTGCAGTCTGTGTGGCATCATGTAGCGCTGACTGCAGTCTGTGTGGCATCATGTAGCCCTGACTGCAGTCTGTGTGGCATCATGTAGCCCTGACTGCAGTCTGTGTGGCATCATGTAGCCCTGACTGCAGTCTGCATCATGTAGCCCTGACTGCAGTCTGTGTGGCATCATGTAGCCCTGACTGCAGTCTGTGTGGCATCATGTAGCCCTGACTGCAGTCTGCATCATGTAGCCCTGACTGCAGTCTGTGTGGCATCATGTAGCCCTGACTGCAGTCTGCATCATGTAGCCCTGACTGCAGTCTGCATCATGTAGCCCTGACTGCAGTCTGTTTGGCATCATGTAGCCCTGACTGCAGTCTGTGTGGCATCATGTAGCCCTGACAGCAGTCTGCATCATGTAGCCCTGACTGCAGTCTGTGTGGCATCATGTAGCCCTGACTGCAGTCTGCATCATGTAGCCCTGACTGCAGTCTGCATCATGTAGCCCTGACTGCAGTCTGTGTGGAAGACAGTGGCTTCATGTTCACAAACATCCCCACTGGTCTCCCTTGTCTAAACGAGTAAAAACGCTGCTATGAGTAAACCATGTACAAATACACAAAGGAACACACACACACCCTCAGGAACACACACACCCTCAGGAACACACACCCTCAGGAACACACCCTCAGGAACACACGCACACACAGGAGCACACACACACCCTCAGGAACACACACACCCTAAGGAACACACACCCTCAGGAACACACACACACCCTCAGGAACACACACACACCCTCAGGAACACACACACACCCTCAGGAACACACACACACCCTCAGGAACACATTGTGGCCACAGAGGAGCTTCACTCTCTGGTTTTTATTGATCCGCTACATTCTGTGTCTGTCTGGGCTGGACACACCAGCAACAACTAGAATAATAATAATAATAACATTAATAATAATGATAGTAATAATAATAATAATAATAATAACATTAATAATAATGATAGTAATAATAATAATAAAAGCAGCATCCTGTCTTACGTGATCAGTCATCATCATCCGCATCATCCCCTCCTCTGAAGGGTGGATGTCCTGAGCTCAGCATGATAAACTACCTCAGTCATCATCATCCCCTCCTCTGAAGGGTGGATGTCCTGAGCTCAGCATGATAAACTACCTCAGTCATCATCATCCCCTCCTCTGAAGGGTGGATGTCCTGAGCTCAGCATGATAAACTACCTCAGTCATCATCATCCCCTCCTCTGAAGGGTGGATGTCCTGAGCTCAGCATGATAAACTACCTCAGTCTTATCATCACCCTCAGGACAAACTTACATTAACAGAGAAACTACAAATTCTGATTCAAAAAAGTGACTCAAGCTATTTTAAGGAAAAATACGGATTGATGTGAGTGTGTTTGCATACTACGTTGGAGTGTGTGTGCGTGAGTGCAGACTAAGTTGATGTGTGTGTGTTTATGTACTACATTGGTGTGTGTGCATGTGTGTTGCATACTATGTTAGTGTGTGTGTTCTGTTAGTGTGTGTGTGTGTGTGTGTGTTACGTTAGTGTGTGTGTGGGTCTCCAGTGTTCCCATCATATGAGGGTCCTGACCACATCAGGAAGCTGCTGTCTGTGTGGTACAACTAGACCAGGACTAGACCAGGACTAGACCAGGACTAGACCAGGACTAGACCAGGACTAGACCAGGACTAGACCAGTAGACAGCCCACTCCATGGTTCTGTCTGCTGTGACGGGTCCCCGGGGAAGCTGGTATGGTTACCATGGTGACAGATGATGTGGTTACCATGGTGAAAGGCCTCCAGGGTATGAGTGTGCTTCTCTGGTTGCAGTTGAGTCCAGCCAGCAGGGGAGCTAGTGTCCTCACCCAGCCTGGGACGCTGGGACTGTCAATCATCCATGAGGAAAGAGAGTGAGGGAGGGGCCAGAGGGCCTCGTTCAGGAGGTAGTCTTTGAGGGCCTTGGGTGGAGGGAGGAAAGGAGAGCGTAGGTGAGGGGAGGAGGAGGTTACTGGTACTGCAGGTAGTCCCTGAGTGCGGGAGGCAGGGGGAGGGAGGGGATGGTGTGCAGACGGTCTCTACCCAGAGCCAGACGCGCTGCTCTCCTGCACAGCTCTGCCAGGGGGAGGGGCTCCGCTGGGGGCAGAAGGAGGGCAAAGGTTAGTGTGTGATGTCATCAGAGCAGGGTTAGGGCTGCTTTGGTGTGAAAACACAAGTCTACTGTTCGCTTCTCAGCTTTTACTGGGTTAGACATGACAAACCAATCAGAGACAGACAGAGAGGTCACATATTAATCACATATTAATATATGACCAGTCTTCCAGCTAGGCCACTCTCTCTCTCTCTCTCCATTTCTCTCCTGTTAAAACACATAAATGACCTTTAAAGGACTAGGTGGGGAGGTAGGGTCTGGACCAGGTGGAGAGGTAGGGGGAGGTAGGGTCTGGACCAGGTGGGGAGGTAGGGGGAGGTAGGGTCTGGACCAGGTGGGGAGGTAGGGGGAGGTAGGGTCTGGACCAGGTGGAGAGGTAGGGGGAGGTAGGGTCTGGACCAGTTGGGGAGGTAGGGGGAGGAGGAGGAGGGGGGGGGGAAGAGGAGGAGAGGGAGAGGCAGGCTGGAGCAGACAGCTTGTCTGACAGCTTAGGGCTCGACATTAAGGCTTGTCCGCTTGTCTGGGACAAGTGGATTTTTTTTGTGGGGCAAGTGGAAAATACATTTACTTGCCCCACTGGACAAGTTAAAACTCAAACAAAATAAAATGCCATGTTACTTCACGTTATGTTCCACTCATTACGTCTATTTGACCGATTTTATTTGAACGAATTCTGCATTAGCAAAACACCAAAAAGTGGCTTCTTCCCAGGATCTCTACTGACCGTGCAGCTAATTTAATGCTCAACACTTGAACAGGGGCTTATTATTTAAAAGAGGAATTATTTACTGTGTCGTCTCAGTTACACTATAAGGGCTTTGAAATACTGTGACTTGCTCGAGTAGGCAAATGGCTAGTAGAACATTACATTTCATAATAATTTCATGGGTTAGGGAGTGTGGAGGGTTAGAGTGTGGAGGGTTAGGGGTTAGGGAGTGTGGAGGGTTAGGGAGTGTGGAAGGTCAGAGAGTGTGGAGGGTTAGGGGTTAGAGAGTGTGGAGGGTTAGAGAGTGTGGAGGGTTAGGGGTTAGGGAGTGTGGAGGGTTAGGGAGTGTGGAAGGTCAGAGAGTGTGGAGGGTTAGGGGTTAGAGAGTGTGGAGGGTTAGAGAGTGTGGAGGGTTAGGGGTTAGGGAGTGTGGAGGGTTAGGGAGTGTGGAGGGTTAGAGAGTGTGGAGGGTTAGGGAGTGTGGAGGGTTAGAGAGTGTGGAGGGTTAGAGTGTGTGGAGGGTTAGGGGTTAGAGAGTGTGGAGGGTTAGAGAGTGTGGAGGGTTAGAGTGTGTGGAGGGTTAGGGGTTAGAGAGTGTGGAGGGTTAGGGAGTGTGGAGGGTTAGAGAGTGTGGAGGGTTAGAGAGTGTGGAGGGTTAGGGAGTGTGGAGGGTTAGGGGTTAGGGAGTGTGGAGGGTTAGGGAGTGTGGAGGGTTAGGGGTTAGGGAGTGTGGAGGGTTAGGGAGTGTGGAGGGTTAGGGAGTGTGGAGGGTTAGAGTGTGTGGAGGGTTAGGGAGTGTGGAGGGTTAGGGAGTGTGGAGGGTTAGAGAGTGTGGAGGGTTAGGGAGTGTGGAGGGTTAGGGGTTAGGGAGTGTGGAGGGTTAGGGAGTGTGGAGGGTTAGAGAGTGTGGAGGGTTAGGGGTTAGGGAGTGTGGAGGGTTAGAGTGTGTGGAGGGTTAGGGAGTGTGGAGGGTTAAAGAGTGTGGAGGGTTAGGGAGTGTGGAGGGTTAGGGGTTAGGGAGTGTGGAGGGTTAGGGAGTGTGGAGGGTTAGGGAGTGTGGAGGGTTAGGGGTTAGGGAGTGTGGAGGGTTAGAGAGTGTGGAGGGTTAGGGGTTAGGGAGTGTGGAGGGTTAGGGAGTGTGGAGGGTTAGAGAGTGTGGAGGGTTAGGGAGTGTGGAGGGTTAGGGAGTGTGGAGGGTTAGGGAGTGTGGAGGGTTAGGGAGTGTGGAGGGTTAGGGAGTGTGGAGGGTTAGAGAGTGTGGAGGGTTAGAGAGTGTGGAGGGTTAGGGGTTAGGGAGTGTGGCGGGTTAGGGAGTGTGGAGGGTTAGGGAGTGTGGAGGGTTAGGGGTTAGGGAGTGTGGAGGGTTAGAGAGTGTGGAGGGTTAGGGAGTGTGGAGGGTTAGAGAGTGTGGAGGGTTAGGGAGTGTGGAGGGTTAGGGAGTGTGGAGGGTTAGGGGTTAGGGAGTGTGGAGGGTTAGAGAGTGTGGAGGGTTAGGGAGTGTGGAGGGTTAGGGAGTGTGGAGGGTTAGAGAGTGTGGAGGGTTAGGGAGTGTGGAGGGTTAGGGGTTAGGGAGTGTGGAGGGTTAGGGGTTAGGGAGTGTGGAGGGTTAGGGAGTGTGGAGGGTTAGGGAGTGTGGAGGGTTAGGGGTTAGGGAGTGTGGAGGGTTAGAGTGTGTGGAGGGTTAGAGAGTGTGGAGGGTTAGGGAGTGTGGAGGGTTAGGGGTTAGGGAGTGTGGAGGGTTAGAGAGTGTGGAGGGTTAGGGGTTAGGGAGTGTGGAGGGTTAGAGAGTGTGGAGGGTTAGAGAGTGTGGAGGGTTAGAGAGTGTGGAGGGTTAGGGAGTGTGGAGGGTTAGGGGTTAGAGAGTGTGGAGGGTTAGAGAGTGTGGAGGGTTAGGGGTTAGAGAGTGTGGAGGGTTAGGGAGTGTGGAGGGTTAGGGGTTAGGGAGTGTGGAGGGTTAGAGAGTGTGGAGGGTTAGGGGTTAGGGAGTGTGGAGGGTTAGGGAGTGTGGAGGGTTAGAGAGTGTGGAGGGTTAGGGAGTGTGGAGGGTTAGGGAGTGTGGAGGGTTAGGGAGTGTGGAGGGTTAGAGAGTGTGGAGGGTTAGGGAGTGTGGAGGGTTAGGGAGTGTGGAGGGTTAGGGAGTGTGGAGGCAGATGTAATAGAAAACTACTATTATAGAAATTTCACAACACAGACACACCACAACAACTGCACCTATGACAACTCAGAGGAAAGGTGTGTCATACAGAAGACTGTACGTACTCGCACACACATGCACACACACACAAACAGACGCTCAGTTTCACTGTTCATGGAGGAAGAGAGAGATACTCAGGGAATCAGAGATAGAGACTCAGGAAGAGTCAGAGACAGACAGACTCAGGGAGAGTCAGAGAGAGAGAGACTCAGGCAGAATCAAGGAGAGAGAGACTCAGGCAGAATCAAGGAGAGAGAGACTCAGGCAGACTCAAGGAGAGAGAGACTCAGGCAGACTCAAGGAGAGAGAGACTCAGGCAGACTCAAGGAGAGAGAGACTCAGGCAGAATCAAGGAGAGAGAGACTCAGGCAGAATCAAGGAGAGAGAGACTCAGGCAGACTCAAGGAGAGAGAGACTCAGGCAGAATCAAGGAGAGAGAGACTCAGGCAGAATCAAGGAGAGAGAGACTCAGGGAGAGTCAAGGAAAGAGAGACTCAGGCAGACTCAAGGAGAGAGAGACTCAGGCAGAATCAAGGAGAGAGAGACTCAGGGAGAGTCAGAAAAAAAGAGAGACTCAGGGAGAGTCAGAAAGAGAGAGAGACTCAGGGAGGGTCAGAAAGAGAGAGACTCAGGAAGAGTCAGAGAGAGAGAGAGAGACTCACGGTCCAGCCCGTTGATGTAGCACATGGAGATCTCGCAGTGACCCCACACGGCGCTCACCACTGGGTACAGCTTCCTGCCCCGCAGCCCACTGAAGGCCACGCCCAGGAAGTGTCCGTCGGCCAGGAAGCTGAGAGTGCCCTCGTCCATGTCCAGCGCCACCAGCAGCGCGTCCGGAAGCGCCCAGCCCTCCTCGCCCTCCTGGGGGCGTGGGTACGACGCCAGTGAGCCCAGCGGACGGTTCTTGCTGTCGTGGCACAGCCTCCTCCTGCCCAAGTCCCACCCCCACGACTCCATGTTGCTGCCCACCAGGGCCGTGTACCCCACCGAGTGCAGCGGGGCCTCGGCCGTGGCCACGCCCACCACGGCGTGTGTGCCGCGCTGGCGTGCGGGCCAGGTCACCTTCCAAACGTGCAGGCCGCGGGTGAAGCCCACGCGGCCCCGGATGGCGTCGGTGCTCTGGGCCACCGGGTGGCGGTGCAGCGTGAGGGGGTCGTCCTCCTTCAGGAACACGTTGAGCGAGCGGTCGTCAGGGTTCCAGGCGTGGAGCAGCTGCACCTCGGGCCCTGCCGGGGGCATGTCCAATAGGAGGTCGAGGCGGGCGGGGCGTGAGGAGTCTGGGCCAATCAGAGGAGTAGGGGGACGGTGGCATTGAGCGGAGGGGTGGTAAGAGGGGGGGCAGGCCTCGCCTCGACCCTCCACCGGCTTCAGGCCCCCGGAGACCTTCTGACCCATGCTGGGGGGGGGAGGGGAAGAGAGGGGGATGGGGGAGGAGAGGGGGGGAGAGGGGGGGGGGGTTGGTGTGGGGTGGTGCTCTTCTACAGCCTATGCTACCTCATCAATGTGGGTTTGGAGAGAGACTTCCTGTGCCACAGGAAGTGAGCCGAGCCAACGTAGGATGTAGTCTCCGTCTCATGCCAGACAGTCCTGAAGAGAGAGGCGAGACAGGGAAGGAGAGAAGAGAGGAGACAGGAAGTGACAGCATCTTGTTAGCATAATGGAAAGTTAACAAGCTCATCTGATGACCAAGCCTGAATAAACCACAAAATATTTAGCATACAGTAAAAAGCTGAGTGTGTAAAATCTACAGCTGGAGTGAGTGAGTGAGCAGGCAGACAGGCAGACAGGCAGACAGACAGGCAGACAGACAGACAGAAGATTATGAAGATAGGCTAGAAAGCAGCAAGCTAAAAATATAGTAACACAAGCAGCAGTTCCTTACTCACACACAACCACAGGTGCACACACGCACACACACACACAGGATGACATGATGCTGGCGAGGAAACGGGGACCAGACGGCTAGACGGATGACCCACACTCTTCCCTCTCCCCCTCCCTCCCCCACACAACACACACACAGGCACTGTAGGGTCACACACACAACACACACACAGGCACTGTAGGGTCACACACACAACACACACACAGGCACTGTAGGGTCACACACACAACACACACACAGGCACTGTAGGGTCACACACACAACACACACACAGGCACTGTAGGGTCACACACACAACACACACACAGGCACTGTAGGGTCACACACACAACACACACACAGGCACTGTAGGGTCACACACACAACACACACACAGGCACTGTAGGGTCACACACACAACACACACACAGGCACTGTAGGGTCACACACACAACACACACACAGGCACTGTAGGGTCACACACACAACACACACACAGGCACTGTAGGGTCACACACACAACACACACACAGGCACTGTAGGGTCACACACACAACACACACACAGGCACTGTAGGGTCACACACACAACACACACACAGGCACTGTAGGGTCACACACACAACACACACACAGGCACTGTAGGGTCACACACACAACACACACACAGGCACTGTAGGGTCACACACACAACACACACACAGGCACTGTAGGGTCACACACACAACACACACACAGGCACTGTAGGGTCACACACACAACACACACACAGGCACTGTAGGGTCACACACACAACACACACACAGGCAGGCAGGTGCAGTGGCGGATCTAAGGGGTGGCAAGGGGGGGGCAGCTGCCACCCCAATAAAAAATACTGCCACCCCAATCTTCCCATAAAAAAATATTATTTATACATTACAGAACATTTCAATAAATAATATTAATGTTACTGTTTAATTTAAACTACAATGTTATAGCCTAATCATTGACCATAGGAAGTACTTTACCCCCCTACTTTGGGTTTTGATTCACCTCCAGGAGGCCACCCAACAACTTCCTTCTGCCACCCCCCTGGGCAGGTGGGATAGCGCCGCTATTGAATGGAAGGTTCTGGTAAAGTGACATCACTTGTCACAATTTTGTCTAGAGTCAATATTGGTGTGTGTGCATGTATACAGTGTGTGTATGTGTGAGTGAATGAGTGTATCCACAACTCCGGATGGCTCCACTACATCCCAAGCTCCGCCCACTAGCACATGTGGGCGGAGCTGAATATTATGGAATGGCGTCACAGGGGCATAGACTTCTGACCTTTGTTGTCACGGTAACCGTTGCATGGAAACCTCTCCTATGGTGCGACAATATAGAGTCACCATCTGCTGTTTACCCTCTCCCTCTCCCTCTCCCTCTCCCTCTCCCTCTCCCTCTCCCCCTCTCCCTCTCCCTCTCCCTCTCCCCCTCTCTCTCTCTCTCTCTCTCTCTCTCTCTCTCTCGTCTCTCTCTCTCTCTCTCTCTCTCTCTCTCTCTCTCTTCTCTCTCTCTCTCTTCCCTCTCTCTCTCTCTCTCTCTCTCTCTCTCTCTCTCTCTCTCTCTCTCTCTCTCTCTCTCTCTCTCTCTCTCTCTCTCTCTCTCTCTCTCTCTCTCTTCCCCTCTCCATCTCTCCCTCTGTCCTTTGCTCCATCCATCGTTCCACTCTCACCTTCTGTCTCCATCCCTCCTTCTCTGTCTCCATCCCTCCTTCTCTGTCTCCATCCCTCCTTCTCTGTCTCCATCCCTCCTTCTCTGTCTCTCCATCCCTCCTTCTCTCTCTCCATCCCTCTCTCCATCTATCTGTCTACTCTTACGAGGGTGGAGGTCTTGGGCTGAGTTGAATGGTTTCTTAGGGGCTGGATTTGAAATAGATGTAACATTTTACTCACTAATTTTCCCTTACTCTCGTGCCTGATAAGGACCAGGGATACTACGAGGCAGTCTAAACAAATTCTCACTGAAGGATAAGTCCTTAAAAGGTGTGTGTGTGTGTTACAGTGCAGACTATACACTGTCTGTTAGTCTAAACAGCCCCATGTCTACCTAGCAGAGAATACGGGCCGGTTTAAGAACCAGACTAGACTAGTCTAGACCAGACCAGAGAGAGAGGGAGAAGGGGGGTGAACAAGAGAGAGGGAGGGAGAGAGAGGTAGAGGGACAAAGAGGGAGATCGGAAGAAATGTAGAAGCTTTCTACATTTTCTAATGTAGAAAGCTGATCCTCTGATCTCATCAAGCAGGGTTACCGACGGCAACCAGGATGAGCAGCTGACAGACACGCCCACTCCCCTCTTACCTTAGAACCCCCCCACATACACCTTCTCTTACACACACACACACCCTTCTCTTACACACACACGCCTTCTCTTACACACACACACCTTCTCTTACACACACACCTTCTCTTACACACACACCTTCTCTTACACACACACACCTTCTCTTACACACACACCTTCTCTTACACACACACACCTTCTCTTACACACACACACACACACTCTTTCACACACATACAAGTATGGTGATGGGAGGCCGTTACCTGCTAGCTGCTATGACAACCTCATCTCCACCCAGGTTAGGGTCAGGGGTTAGGGGTCAGACAGGTATGAGCCTGTAACAGACGGACAGGACAGAGGGATTGAGTTGTCATGACAACCACAAGATAGAAAACTAGGAGAAAGGAGATTAGTCCAGTTGTCTGAAATCATTTTTCATTGGTGAAGGAAGACCTCTGATGTGAGTGTATATGTATGTGGTTGTGTGTGAAGGGAATTAGCAGGGTAATCCCACTGGGATTAGAGAGAGATCTGGGCCAGTGGCTCAATCTCACCCTGTTCTGTCTCCACACAGTCCTCCACACTGGAGAGAGAGAGTATGTGTGTGAGTGAGTGAAAGAGAGAGTGTGTGAGTGAAAGAGAGAGAGAGGTGTGTGTGTGTCTTCTCCAGTTTCCCTGACTCCTCCTAAATCTCTGACTAATTCAGGTTTTAGCTCAGATTCAGCCTGATCATTCACCTGGTCCAGATCCTACCTCCCCACCTGGTTCAGACCCTACCTTCCCCTATCTCCCCACCTGGACCAGACCCTACCTTCCCCTTACTCCCCACCTGGTCCAGACCCTACCTTCCCCTACCTCCACCTGGTCCAGACCCTACCTCCCCACCTAGTCCTTTAAAGGTCATTTATGTGTTTTAACAGGAGAGAAAGGGAGAGAGAGATAGGGAGAGGAGAGGGAGAGGGAGAGGGAGAGGGAGAGGGAGAGGGAGAGGGAGAGGGAGAGGGAGAGGGAGAGGGAGAGGGAGAGGGAGAGGGAGGGAGAGAGAGGGAGAGAGAGGGAGAGAGAGGGAGATTGTGGGGAGCGTCAGGAGACAGATAAATGACCCCCTGTCACCATTAACATCCATCCCTCCTCCTCCTCATTGCTTCTTCCATTCACTCTCTGCCTCCCGTCTGGCCTGTACTGTTCATCACACACACACAAACACACACAACTCCATACTCCCTTTACTGGAATTGTTAGTTACCCAAATTAAGGGGAGCTATATGTGACACCTGGACCCTCCCAAAGGACTCCCAAATCTCTCTCCCCCTCACACACACATGCAACTACCCACACAGAACCCAGCTGCTCTCTGCCTCTATGAACAATGACAGCCAGCTGTACCACCGTCTACCCCAAACCAGGACTTCCCCTCCTCTCCTCCCCTCTGCTCTCCATCCCCCCTCCTCTCCTCCCCTCTGCTCTCCATCCCCATCCCCTCCTTTCCTCCCCTCCTCCCCTCTCCATCCCTCTCCTCTCCTGTCCATCCCCCTCCTCTCCTCCCCTCTGCTCTCCATCCCCCTCCCCTCCTCCCCTCTCCTCTCCTCCCCTCTGCTCTCCATCCCCCTCCTCTCCTCCCCTCTGCTCTCCATCCCCCTCCCCTCCTCCTCCCCTCTGCTCTCCATCCCCCTCCCCTCCTCCTCTCCTCTGCTCTCCATCCCCCTCCTCCTCTCCTGTCCATCCCCCTCCTCTCCTCCCCTCTGCTCTCCATCCCCCTCCCCTCCTCCTCTCCTTTGCTCTCTATCCCCCTCCTCCCCTCTGCTCTCCTCCTCCTCTCCTCCATCCCCCCTCTCTTCCCCTCCTCTCCATCCACCTCTCCTCTACTCAACACTCACACCACCCAATACTGTACTATACATACACATCATACTGTACTCCCCCCCCACACACACACACACACACATCACCCTATACTGTACTACACACACACACACACATCACCCAATACTGTACCACACACACACACACCACATCCTGTATAACACACACACCACCCTATACTGACTGTGGACACCCACAGGCTTCATATACTGCGTGTACTTACTTATTTACTGTAAATAACTCTTCTCTCACACACACACACAGTTTGATCAAACTTCATCAAGTGTAAAACGTGACGACTGACCAGCTCAAACCGGCGGTTTGTTCGTTAAAAAATGCGTTAGAATAGAACACACGAAGGAGCAGTATGGTTGCTAAAGTGGATTCCCTTCTTAACCTGAACATAACCGCTAAATATTAGCCTAAAACAATTGTCTAAAAATCCAGAGAAATCAACTTTGTAATCCAGTCCTTTACGGCTGACCCGAGGCTGTAAGCTAGTGGAGCTCAAACAGGTATCAAGTTAAGGGAAAAACAACGACAATTTTGCCGTCTCATGTTTGAGATGACGGTTGAGAGCAGACGGGTTCTTTTCACCTCGGCTGCCGTTACTGTAGCGTACTGTAAACATTACCTCTCACCGCGGGGACGTGGACTTGGCGACACTATCAAACGTCCAGGAAATGTCTCTCCCAACCGAAACTGGCGGACCCTTCCCCGGTAATCATCCATATGCTCACAGTCCTCGAGAGCACGTTCAGTTCTTTGTTACTTTATATCAGCTCGCGCAGCTGAGGCGATGTAGCCAGCCAGTTCGTGAGCTCAGCAGGGCGCGCGCTGATTGGCGGAGTCACATGTGAGAAAGAGGTCGAGACTGGGTACACTCGTTTTGTTTCACAGCTTCGGCGTCAACAGCGTAGAGTTCATCGAGCTGACCACAAACGGTGCATGAGACCACAAACCCCGCCCAGGCGCCCCCGACGAATATAAAGGAAAATGCAGCGACATTCAGCGATTATGCCTCCCCAAAGCCTTTATCGAGGTTCTACTCCAGTTAGTGCCTGTCCTGTTCATCCACACGGCAAACAGGGTGAAATGACACAGGTAAGGTAAATTAAATAACACGAGGTCACCGCGGGGAGAGGCGAACTGGGTGAATTGTGACAAATATCTTAATGGTGATTAAATTATTACTTTTAATATTCAAACCGTACCAGATCCTCTCACTTTGGAGGTGGCATTTGTTGATAAAATGAGTTGATAGAGTTCTGTTGATGATAGAGAACACGCTAGGCTATTGAAATCGTTATCTCTGGTTGTTTTGATTAGCGGTGTCGACTAGAAGAAAATATCATTGGAAAACCTTGCCCCTTACTTGGAACGTTTCTGTCGGCTCGTGGGAGCGACTCTGCCGACATCTACTGGAGAAATCGGTGAACAAGCCAGGATTGTCGCCAAATTAACCGTCAAATTAGTCTGTCCTCGTGCCCTATATTATTTACTGCCATGTACAAATGAGTTGGCTGGATTCAAACACTGGGCTAAAACAGCCAGAATAGGGTTAGAATACCACAAAACAACAACACTCATGTTAGGTGTTAAAAGTTTTATTGACTTTTGTACAAAATACAAAGAATGACAGAAAAAATATCGCTCCAAATAAACACGCCTAATTTGTAGGCCGATGTCTTACATCAAGGTTTATTTTAAAGGCTCATGTGTTCCTCCAAATCACGGAATTAATTGTGTCTATTGTTCCAGTTGTAGCCTACAATTGTAGGCCTTTAACATTTTAAAACCCCAAATGCAACTAATTAGACTACATCAGTGTTCATCAGTTGTCCAGGATCTGTAAACATTCCGTTTTTGGCAGTGTGGATTTTCTCCCAGTCCAGATTCCAGCGAACTACAAAGTGGGGTCGATATAGCCTACATGTTAAACATGATACCGGCTTCCGAGTCTTTTCTAATCCAAACAGTTTTGAATTCCAGAACGATCGGAGATCGTTTACGGTATACTGGACAGGAAATGTTAACCGCTGCCGTTTCAGGTTTCCAGCCTGTGAGGTGAGCCAGCAACCTGAAACGGCCAAGTTAGGCCTGGGCTGTTGGATATGAACATCGGCTGCGGCCGGGAACGGAGCTATACTTCTCAACTCCCAGTCCCAGCTCTTTGTGGCGTGTTGACAAAATTGTAGCTTTCTGTCGCTACGGCAAGCTAGCTAACAACAGTACAGCTAGCTAGAGCACATGTTACCAGCTAACCACAGCAGAGCTAGCCGTAGCCTAAATGTAGCTAGCCGTTTATGTTCATTATGGGGCGTCCAATTTCACAAGGCTGTGGATTAACTAGCGTTAGCCAGCAGGTCCCGCGGTTTACGTGTTGATGGACCGGTTCAGAGCGACTAAAGGCCTTGGATTCCGCTCACTTAGAACATAGCCCAGAGTTGGCGTTATGTCTTTGTCCAACCTGTCAGATTTCCCACCATAGCCCCAAAACCAACACTGATGTCAAATGAAAAAGAAAATCTAAAACATAACATCACACACAATACACCCCGGTGAAACAGTTTCAAAATATTCAACTGAAACCGTCATACAAATATTGTAGTAATACATTATAATATAATATAATACAGTATGATACATATCCTAAAGTTTACACATTCAATATGAAATTAAACTTATATACACAAGTTTTATACACACATTTTATACACAACTGGATTTCTTAAACACAATTAGAACTCTTTAAACTGTACAATATCTGCATTTGAGCAAAATATCGTTTTGCATTTACAGTAATACTCGTTAATATCATACAAGAATAAAAATGTCCACAGAAGAATATATATATGTTAAGCACAAGCCCAAGACAGGCACACCAGAAGTCCCTGGGGACAGGAGGACGTGAAAGAATCTCTAATGGGTTAGTGGTTAGAGGAACACTGTGGAGCACTCACACACGCACGCGCACACACACACTGTGGAGACAGGCTCCGAGGCTTCAACAGGTCACCTTCAGGTAGTTGTAGTGTTGGTTTCACAACGAGCAACGGTTGCCAAAAAAACCACAGTCACCATGCAGTACTCCCCCCTCACCACCAGATGTCAGACAACACAAACCAGAACTTTCCAAAAACACTGAAATGAAAGACAGGCAGACAGACAGAGAGACTGTCTGTCTCCATAACAACCGTCATCATCTAATACGTCCTTCTCCCATCGTCCTAAATGAGGCTGCAGTAGCCATGCCTGATATGATGTTGCCCCCTAGTGGAGGGGAGGCACACTGCTCTCTGTGTCTCACTGTCTCCCATCCATCTCGGAGAGATGGAGAGAGAAAAAAACCCTCCATATCTCTTCCTCTCTCCATCTCTCCCCCCCAGACAGAGAGGAACCAACAAGTCATTTAAGGCCACTGCTGTTTTCTGTTCCAGTTGGATGGTTCTTTAGAAGACTGACCCTCCCTCCCTCCTTCTCATCCTCCTCTCCAGACTGTAGCCTCCAGTAAGGGTCCTTAGCAGGGGGGGGGGGGGGGGGGTAGGAGGTATGTCTGGGTTACTCCTAATCATGGTCCTCTACACTTTCCTTTGGTCTCCATCTTGGATGTCCCCCTGCTCGGGAAGTAATATAGCCACTTCCTGCTTCCTCTCCAGACAGGAAGGGAGTACTTCCTGCTTCCTCCCCAGACAGGAAGTGTGTGTCTACTGGTGGAGTAGGTAGACGACCAGTTCGTAGGTGGCCATCATGATGGCGGTGTTGGGGATCTGGCGGACCAGGTGTGTGGTGAGGCCCCGGTACAGGGCTCGGTAGCCCTCCTCTCTGGGCACAGCCAGCAGCGTCTGGAAGAAAGAGCGGTACCGGCTTCCTTCCTCACGCAGACGGGTCCGGATCACCTCTGTAACAGCACCGGGTAGAACTGGTCAGAACCAGAAGTGTGTATGCCTGTGTGTGTGTCTGTCTGAGTGTGTGTGCATGTAGACACCAGTGTGTAAGCCTGTGTGTGTGTCTGTCTGAGAGAGTGTATGTGTGTATTTGAGAGTGTGTAGACACCAGTGTGTGTGTATTGTGTGTGTGCGTACCGTGGGGGTAGGCAATGGATGTGGCGCAAGTCTTGGACGTGGCAGCGGCCAGCATCATCCCCAGGAAGTCAGAGGCGTCCTTCACCGCCTCATCCTCGTCGCCCAGCGCCCCGCCCTTAGCCCGGCGCTCCTGCAGGTGCCGCTTGATCCCCTCGTAGATCACAAAGTGCACCACCGTCTCCGAGATGCCGGCGTATGACGCAGACATGCCGCGGTAGAACCCCCGCACACCGTCAGAGCGGTACACACGCCGCACGCAGTCCAGAGCGTTCAGGCGCCGCTCGTCCCTGTGCCTGGGACGGAGGTGAGGTCAGAACCCGACAAGAGAAGTGAAAGAGGAGAGGAGGAGAGAAGAGGGGAGGGGAGGAGGAGAGGAGAGGAGGAGAGAAGAGAAGAGGGGAGGAGGAGAGGAGAGGAGGAGAGAAGAGAAGAGGGGAGGAGGAGAAAAGAGAAGAGGAGGAGAGAAGAGGAGGAGAGAAGAGGGGAGGAGGAGAGAAGAGGACCGAGAGAGGGGGTCTTACCTGGCATCCAGCTGTAGGCGGGTCTTGATAAGCCAGATGGGATTGGTGGCCGTTATCGCTGTGAACCCTGGGAAATGGACTTGACAGGGTCAGACAGGAAGCAAAAGTGACATGCCATGAAGCTGGATGTCCAGGCTGGACTGAGAGCAAACTGCTAACTGCCATCCAGAACCTTTGGGAACAACTGAAGAACCTATATTTCTATATAACCTTTAAACAGCTCAGGGAAAGAGCATTTGGATCAATAAGTCGCAGGTTCAAATACACCCCCTGTATTCCTCATTATTTCAGGTTAGGTTTTTTCAAAAGAAAACTTTAAAGAGGACTCTTTCTGGACCTAAAGGTTCAAAGTCAAAGCTTTCATTAGCGTTCCTCCTCTGGGTTCTCCTGGTTCTCTCCAGCACCATGTTAGTAGAACCTTAAAACACTCACCATCACCAGTACACCACATCCACTCTACACACGGTTTCTACACACACTCCCTACACACACTGTACATATACTGCTAGATGGACAGCTAGACAGGTAGATGGCTAGGCATGTAGACCAGTAGACGGCCTAAATGCTAGACAGGCAGGCAGCTAAACAGTTGGACGGGTAGATTCACTCTGATCCTATTTACAGAACTACGGCAGTACATCAGGTAGATCCAAACATAGTTGATCTATTTATGAGGATAGTTAAATAAGAAGCATTGAGAGGGTGTATGTGTGTAGGGAGGGTATTTCTACATATAGGTCAGGGTATTAGGACCATAGTGAGACATAGAGCATGTAGCCTATAGGGCGTGTGTGTGTGGGGGGGATATCTCCATGTCCATGGGTGAGAAGCTGATTGTGGGACGGAGGGAAGGAGGGGGGAGATCTGGGTCAGTGGGTTATATAGAGACTGGGACCTAGACCAGAAGCTGGGTGATGTGCAGTATAGAAACTGGGTGATGTGCAGTATAGAAGCTGGGTGATGTGCAGTAAAGAAAGAGCGCATGTGTAAATGTGCTGTAGGTCTGTGTGTGTGAGAGACTACTACCGTAAGTGTGTGTGTGTTGGAGACAGAGAGACAGACTACTACCGTAAGTGTGTGTGTGTTGGAGACAGAGAGACAGACTACTACCGTAAGTGTGTGTGTGTGGGAGACAGAGAGACAGACTACTACCGTAAGTGTGTGTGCGAGAGAGAGACAGGTGGGCATTCTAAGACAGCTGCTCAACACCACTAACAGCTGTGAGCTACATCAAAGTCATAATCAGAACATATCAAATACATCTACCATACAGTCTGTATATATATCATCATCATCATCCCACCAGACGGGAGGTGGGAGGGGCTACCTGAGGTCTCCGCCCACCCACCAGGGTCACCCAATTGGCTGGCCAGAAAGCTAGGGCTCCTCCCCCCTTATGTTAGACACCCTGGGGCTGTCCACCACACACACACACACACACACACACACACACTGTAGTCAGTGGTCATTCAGACATACAGGTAGACAGACAAACAAGTGAGGGAAGGCGTTACCTGCCAGGCCAGCAGACAGCATGTGCACCTGGGTGGAGTCTGGTTCTAGCAGAGTGTTCAGCTGCTCCTTGGTGGAGGAGTAGGCAGCAAAGTAGATGGCTCTGAGGGCAAACACACACAGTGTTTGAGGGCAAACACACACAGTGTTTGAGTGCATTTGACTGTGTGTGTGTGTGCGAGTATGCTTCGTAGTGTATCCTTTAAGACTAGGATCACGGGATTGATTCAGTGAACATTTCCGTTAAAGGGCTTAAACCCAACAAACCCACAGACCCCCCCCCCCCCCCCCCCCCCCCCCCCCTCTTGGGTGATTACCCTGTGTGTACAAGTATGCATGCATTCATCAGATTGTGTGCGTGTAGTTGAGAGATGATTTATTTCCTAATGTTTCATTATGTAATGGCTGAATCTCTGTTCTGATGATGTAAGTGTGTGTGTGTGTGTGTGTGTGTGAGCAGACAGAAGCACCCAGACAGAGAGTGAGGGAGAGAGAGGGGACGGGGTGAGAGAGAGGGGGGGGAGAGAGAGAGAGAGATGGAGGGAACAGAGAAGAGAAAAAGAAAGATGACTCAGACAAGAGATTTGACCGCAACAACCCCAGGCAAGCTGCTTACGACTCACACACACACAACCAAAACAACAGAAGGGCCAATGGCGTGACTGCAACAGTCACATGATGCTGTTCCAAAGAGACACACAAGCACGGCAGCATTGAGTGTGGAGGGATCCACACAGGAAGTGATGTCATACCTGGATGGTGCCACACCCACCAGATTGGGTCCTAGTCCTCTGAAGAGTGAGCGAGGCCCCTCTCTCTCCAAGATCAACCTGGGGGGAAGGGGGGTTACATATGAAAGAGGAAGGAGGGCTACATATGGAAGGCTGAATTGCTCCAGTAGTTTACATGAAATATGTGTGCAGAGTACAGTATGTGTGCATGGTACAGTATGTGTGCATGGTACAGTATGTGTGCAGAGTACAGTATGTGTGCATGGTACAGTATGTGTGCATGGTACAGTATGTGTGCAGAGTACAGTATGTGTGCATGGTACAGTATGTGTGCAGAGTACAGTATGTGTGCAGAGTACAGTATGTGTGCAGAGTACAGTATGTGTGCATGGTACAGTATGTGTGCAGAGTACAGTATGTGTGCAGAGTACAGTATGTGTGCATGGTACAGTATGTGTGCAGATAGGGTCCTGGGGTGTGTGTGTGTGTACCTGAGGCAGTGCAGCGGTCCAGGCGGGGCCACGCGGGCCAGGCTGGCCCCGTTAACGGAGCTGAGGGTCACCTGGGAGACGTAGAAGGTGACGGAGGAGGACTGCAGCCGCGTCTTCACCACCTCCAGAGGACACGTCAGGATGGCCCCTACCGTGCCCCCACACCTAGGGTCAGAGGTCAGGGGTCAGGGGCACTGTACACTGCTTTCATAACTGGTTTACTTTTATTTGACATGCTGCTGCCTTAAGGAAGGGTGTGCAGAGGGGGTTCAGAGGTCAGCATGTGTTCAAGTTTGAGTTTCCAGTTCCCTCGAGATAGTTCAGGGGGTGGGTGGCAGGGGTGGGGTGAGGGTGTAGCTTGGACGGGACGGTTGATGGATTGAGTGAGTGTGTGTGAGTAAGTGTGTCTGCGTGTGTGTGTGTGTTAGCGACTAGCTGAAGCATGATGCCACATTCCTCCAGCTCTCCCTCTCCTAGGCTGACTCTATATATATGCTGCCTCTCCCTGACCCACATACACATGACCTTTCGCACACTTTCTGCTGCTGCTGACTGTTCGCTCTATATGTTCAAGGTGTGTGTGTTTAAGGTTTGTGTGCGCGTGTTTGGTTCAAGGTATTAAGTGTCTTTAACAGTTTTTTGCCTCAACCTGTTGATTAAAAAGAACACAAAGTTTCCCCCCTCTAGGTCAACTGTTTAGAGAAGATCTGGATGAGAGACAGAAGATTATGGAGGAATCCTATAGTGTTTAGTTAAAAAGACTCTTGCCCACAAACAGGGAACAGACAGATTCAAACAGCTGGGTCTAGAATCATCTGAAACTAGAATAGAACACAGTGTAACACTGTAACGATGTTGCGGAGGAACCCACGTGTGTGTGGTTGCAACACAACAACTCCACTTACTAGACACAGCTGGCTGACTTGAAAGTTAAAATATATTGTGAGATATTGCGAGTTTTTATTGCGCTTCTGTACTGTTCAGTTAAACATGTAATGCTTGACCTTGGTGGTTGAGTATTGGTAGGGCTTCATGTCTTGCTAGCCTGCTGATGTTTAGCCCTCAATAACCCGGGCGGTGTTGTGGATGAGCTGACGACACACTGTATCTTGTTATAAATCATATTTAAAGTGAGTGGACAGCTCGCGACAGGCAACGTTCCTCTGTCCAGCTCGTGGTCACACGGCAGCTCGAGGACAACACCGACTCGTGCGTCATTCCGTCAGGGTCAGTTTGTTTCATTCATAAACTCCTCACATATGTGACAGTAATCATGTGGCGCGATACGAATGTTAACATGACTAATCTAAATGGCTTCGTCTTTCGGATTTCTGTATTCCACGGGTTGTAACCGAATGCGTCGAGTAGCCTAGGCTCGTCCGGTTCAACCATTCTCAAGTCCTCTCTTTCGACACTGCATAGACTACTACATGTTTGATGTCAGCACCAGCAAGTATGACACACTCACCCTCCTGCAAATAAATGAACCAATGTATCCTTTTGGCTCATCTTCTCGCATTCTCCGCACCACCTCTTCCCTGTGGGGTACGGGTGGCGGGGTACGGGTGTCGGGTGAGAAGGAGGAAGGAGCAGCGGTCACCCTTGAAGACGCAACCGGCAAACGTCGATGGTTCTTGTTCTCGGTCAGCTGCTGATGCGGGTTGTGATGCGGTGCGGTACCGTTCAGTCCAACCACTAAGGCTCACCCAGTCCCTCTCTCCCTCCAGCGACCTCCCAGCGGGAAAGAGTTTGGCCCAAAAACTGATATTTAGTCTTGAATAAGAGAACGCCGTAAACTAAAGTTGATGTCTCAAATCCCGGTGCTAATCAAACGTTATTTATCCCTGGTCGTGCTCTGCTTTCCGATTATTCTCGTGCGTTCACCGCTACTGAGTCGGACACAAGGGGGAACGGCCGTAGTATTTACCCTACAATATACGTCTGAACAACACGGACCACGATTGGCCAGTTTGCTGGACACGTCACTTGGGCCCGCCCCATCACGCACATCTCTCATGTTCGGTCTCTGACCAAATCTGAACAAGACACATATAGATAAAGCTAACCTAACCCAGCCCGGTAGCGTTTGGCGGTGACGTCTACGTAATGTAGAGGATATAACGTCCAATATGAAATGAGCCGTGGAGCGCACGTGGAGGAAGGAGGCTCGGTAATTTGGCAATATGCCCTTGACCTCATTCCTGATCTAGACAGAAGCGCTTTGCGCTGGGTGGTAATGTCATGCATGGACATTAGATGGATGGCGATCTTAGTTGCATACATTCACGCACATAAAGTTAATTGTGCGGAACAACTGTTTAAAAAACAATGTGTTAGTAACTGGGTCTTGTAGTTTGTATGTTTGTGTGTGTGTCTGCTAGTGTGTGCGTGTGTCTAGGGGGAGGGGGGCAGAGTCATGCCCTTACTTTTTCAACTAAAACCTGAGTCGTTGTGGAACCTGTGCAGAACCTCAGTTATAGTGGAACCTATGCAGAACAAGCGTGTTGTCTGAGCAGACTGGCAGACATGTGAGACATGACACAGCACTCTCCAGCACAAGGGATTACTGATAAGTAGTCAGAAGATTTGTCTTAATTTGTCTTAATTAATTCTGTATAGTATGTGCTTGCGTGTGTTAGTCTGCACGTGTGTGTGTTTGTGTGTGTGTTAGTCTGCATGTGTGTGTGTTTGTGTGTGTGTTAGTCTGCATGTGTGTGTGTCAAAGTCCACCAACACATATCTGATGCTAACCTGCGCCGTGCCGGTTCACCCTGCTAGCTGATGCTAACCTGCGCCGTGCCGGTTCACCCTGCTAGCTGATGCTAACCTGCGCCGTGCCGGTTCACCCTGCTAGCTGATGCTAACCTGCGCCGTGCCGGTTCACCCTGCTAGCTGATGCTAACCTGCGCCGTGCCAGTTCACCCTGCTAGCTGATGCTAACCTGCGCCGTGCCGGTTCACCCTGCTAGCTGATGCTAACCTGCGCCGTGCCAGTTCACCCTGCTAGCTGATGCTAACCTGCGCCGTGCCAGTTCACCCTGCTAGCTCCTCATCACCTGGACTTTGATCATCTCAACACGTTCTTCAGTGTTCCTTGTTTGGGCGTTCCGAGTACGTTCTAGGTTCCATCTTCACTTTCTATATTCATGCTCTACTGTGTTACATGTTGACTTATGGACTGACTGCTAGTCTTCTGATTAGAATACACTACATTTGTGGTTCACAGGGAAAACTTCAGGAGTGACGACATAAACAAAAAGCATAATTCACATAATTATAAATGAAGTGACATATCCAGAATGTCCAGTTGTTATATGTGGCCACCAGGGTGCAGGAGAGGATGACCTGTGTTACTGCTGTTGTCGGCAGAGGAGCAGCCAAAATATATATTTTTATTTCAGCTTGGCACAGCTTATTGGTCTAACTCTCTCTCTCTCCTAGTGCTGGGTTGAGGAGGTCAAACTCTCTCTCTCTCTCAGAGCTGTTGGCCCAGCTGATGTCCACGTGAACCTGGTCAATATTTGTGACCAAAGGTTGAGAATATGGAGATAATAATAGCATACATTATTATAGAATATGGAGATAATAATAATCAATAGTAGTGTATAATAATAGAGGTAAGGCCTTGGGGAGGGTGTTTGATTTGTGGATTGAATAATATGATTGTAATAATTGCTAATAAGAGCTGTCTCCTCTTACTTTCTTTACCAACATACACACCATACAGACACACACACCATACACACACACAATTTACAAAAATGTTAATTCTGCATGTATGAGAGTGTGCCAGGCGTCGCTGTACAATGTCCAACTGTACAATGTCCAACTGTCGGTTGTTGAATTTGTGCGCAAGTACTTGTGTGAGTGAAAAGTTAATATCTGCGCGTGTGAAATAAGTCACGCGATCGTGACTTTTCACATAAATCTGACGCCATAGAGAGAGAGATAGAGACAGATAGATGGAGACACAGAGAGAGAGAGAGGGAGCGATAGAGACACACAGAGAGAGAGAGAGAGAGAGAGAGAGCGATAGAGACAGAGAGAGTGAGAAAGAGGGGGGGCGCGTAGATGGGTGAGAACAAGTATTCTTGCCACCAGCTAGTTCGCTACTTTCGATAGCAAGACTAATTTTCAAATAAGAAATCCTGGAAATATACAGATTATTTCGAATAAAAAGTACAATTAACTCAACGAATACAACGTACTAACGAGCACCACTCACGACCCGAGATAACAGTCCAAGGATGAAAACATCTGTCCCACTGCACGAGCTGATGTGACCTTAGTTACTTAACTTTCTATTGGAAAGTAGCAGTAGACCAATCACAGTTACTGTTAATGACGTCATTTGATAAGCTGCCTGTTCTAGTTAAAAATACATTCGTAAGCATTGCTTTCACATTGATTCATTTGAATGCATTTCGTCATTGTCTGCAAATGCTATTGGACACTTAAAATATTTAAGCTAGCTCAAACAATCATCCCAAGTTCCCCATGGCAGCCAAGAGCACAATTGATTTTGGAACTTATATAACAAGCCAAGGAATAAACAGCCAAAGGTAGCCTATTGTTTATTCAGTGTGTGACCATATATGTCCATTCAGAAACATACAAGAGTCTCTCATTCTGGTTCCTCTGACGCAGAGACAAGCTACAGTTACACCTGAACACCTGAACACAAGTAGAGAGAAGCTACAGTTACACCTGAACACCAGCAGAGAGAAGCTACAGTTACACCTGAACACCAGCAGAGAAAAGCTACAGTTACACCTGAACACCAGCAGAGAGAAGCTACAGTTACACCTGAACACCAGCAGAGAGAAGCTACAGTTACACCTGAACACCAGCAGAGAGAAGCTACAGTTACACCTGAACACCAGCAACAAAGTTGGGTCTGAACAAACACTATACATCATCATCATCATCATCGCTAAACTGTCCAGAAGAGCAGGAAGTGACATCACAGTGTTCTTGTTCCAGCTGGCAAAGAAAGTTATGTCATCAGGTCTAAACTCTACTGTCACAGGATAAATAATACATAATCTTCTTTGTTGTCACAACTGAACATTGGTGGTTCAGGGGACAGCTTCCACACCAGTACAACAGACTTGCCCCAATCTCAACATGTTTGTCATTTTTTTCCACATTATTTTATTTATTTCAATAATACTGATATTATTTGTTTTGCCAATAATTAAACTACAGTGTTTTAATAATTTATGGTGGCATTGTGTTGCCACCCTACAACTACCTCTGGCCACCCCTTTGCCACCCCTCCTCTACCTACCCCTCTATCTTGTCTTGCGCATCGTGCAGGCAGCGGATGCCCTGTGATTGGCTATGTTGTTTAGGACGCAGCTATTGGTCAGCTGGGCTAGTTTAGAGTTCAGGGCTCCAGTCCTTCTGTCCCAGCGGCCCTCCTCATCTTCATCCCTGTTGTCGTCTCTCTCCTCCTCACTTTCCTCGTCACTGCGTTCGTCCTTGTCCAGCTGGAGACATGGGGTAGGGGGGGAGGAGGAGGGGAGGGTTGAACTCTAACCTACAGAAGCATTTGAGCCTAGCAACCCCCACCATCTTAACCCCCTACCCAGGTTCCCACTCCCCCACCCCCCTACCCTCCCAGCCCCCCTACCCCCCTGCCCTCCCTGCCCCCTCACCTCTCCCTGCAGCAGGAGCCGGTGGGCCATGCGCAGGATGAGTGCGGCCCAGAACATGTTCAGCCCCAGCAGCACTAGAAGCAGGGCGTTGAAGAAGTAGTACCCAGCGAAGGGCTGGAACTGCTGCATGGACACCACCAGGGTGGTGTGGATGATCCTGGGACAGACACGCACACACCACACACCACACACATACCACCGTACATGCTACCGGTTCAGTGCTTTAGGTTCAATAATGAGACACTGGAGATATGTGTTTTCTGCAGTGTGCTGTGTTGCTGAGGTCAGACTGTGTGTGTGTATGCATGGTGTGTGTGTGATGTGTATGCATTGTGTGTGTGTGTGTGTTACCAGAGGGGAAAGACAAGCAGGCGTGTGAGGATGAAGGTGACGGCGAAGATGATGAAGAGGCCATCACACACCCTCCTCCAGCCCGTCCCATAGTGCAGCATCTTAGCAAACTGAGCCCGGACACACACACGTACCCCACACACCCCACACACACCCACACCACAAACACACACACCACACACATATACACACACACCACACACATACCACTAGTGAGTGAATGTGTTTCACCTCCAGGACTGTTCTGTGATATAGTGAGTGAATGTGTTTCACCTCCAGTACTGTTCTGTGATATAGTGAGTGAATGTGTTTCACCTCCAGGACTGTTCTGTGATATAGTGAGTGAATGTGTTTCACCTCCAGGACTGTTCTGTGATATAGTGAGTGAATGTGTTTCACCTCCAGGACTGTTCTGTGATATAGTGAGTGAATGTGTTTCACCTCCAGGACTGTTCTGTGATATAGTGAGTGAATGTGTTTCACCTCCAGGACTGTTCTGTGATATAGTGAGTGAATGTGTTTCACCTCCAGGACTGTTCTGTGATATAGTGAGTGAATGTGTTTCACCTCCAGGACTGTTCTGTGATATAGTGAGTGAATGTGTTTCACCTCCAGGACTGTTCTGTGATATAGTGAGTGAATGTGTTTCACCTCCAGTACGACGTCGGAGGCGTCGTGCAGCAGCAGCACCAGGGTTCCCACCCGGATGTAGTTGGAGACGTAGGAGAAGCCCAGCAGGAAGCTGGTGGCCAGGTGGTGCAGCACCTGCTCCTTGAAGTCCTGCAGCACAACACCATCACACAATCACACCATCGCACCATCACACCATCACACCACAACACCATGCCACCACAACACCATCCCACCACAACACCATCACACCACAACACCATCACACCATCACACCATCACACCATCACACCACAACACCATCACACCACAACACCATCACACCACAACACCATCCCACCACAACACCATCACACCATCACACCACAACACCATCACACCACAACACCATCACACCACAACACCATCACACCACAACACCATCACACCATCACACCACAACACCATCACACCACAACACCATGCCAACACAACACCATCCCACCACAACACCATCTCACCACAACACCATCACACCACAACACCATCACACCATCCCACCACAACACCATCACACCATCCCACCACAACACCATCATCACACCACAACACCATCACAACACCATCACAACACCATCACACCACAATCACACCACAACACCATCACACCGCACCCAGCACACTCAGCAGGCCCCAAGCAACCGTCACTAAGTAACCAGACAACACAGAGACCAAGTCATCAAGCGACCAGGTGGAACAGTCACAAGTGTGTTGGTCAAGGTGATGAAGTCACATGGCCCAGCCTAGGGAGCAGACAGGAAGTGAGGCGCAGGAAGTGCATGTACCTTCCTCTTGACGTCCACAGACACACGGAGCAGCAGAGACAGGTAGAAGCCCAGCTCCAGCTGGTAGTACCAGTAGTGGGCTCTCTCTAGATGCTGAACACACACACACACATACATATTGTATACATACACTTACTGTACACAAAAACACATTTATATATTCAACGTAGTTGTAACATACAAGGGGGAGCAACATCAACCTGCTCACCTGTAGAGGATAACCCTTCCAGCACTCCCTCTGGTCCCAGAACCAGGGCCTCTGGGGTGGGGGGGGGGGTACAGTCATGGGCAGGGTTAACGGGGGAGTGACGGAAAAGTTTCCATGACATTCCATCCACAATCACCGCTCATTAGAACACAGCATCAGAACTGTTAAAGCTCTACTGACATGGAAAACATAACAGCCATACTATTGTTATCAGAAAGTATAATGTCGTAAATGTGTTCCCATGGTGGATGAAACATTAGAAACCAGCTAATCACTGGAAGATTCCATGATCACTGCAGGCATTCTAAACATTCCACAAGCATCTGGCTATTATGACATTACGATGCTGCCTACATCAGGAACCAACATCACAAAACCCACCTGCCCTGGAAAGTTGATCAAATCTGAAACATGATAAGCTATCAGCTGTCTTTTCAAAATAAAAACAATTTCCTCATAACTTGTCTCATTCCTACTTTATTCTCACATGAGTGACATCACATGAGTAATATCATGAGTGACATCACAAATGACATCACATGAGTGACATCGTGAGTGACATCACAAGTGACATCACATGAGTGACATCAGATTTTGACCGTTAAAGTTTATGTGACAATAATAATAGAGCTCAGAGGCTTGCTGCCAGTATCAATACAATACATGCGTGCCAAAACCCAGAACCCAGAACCCAGAACCCAGAACCCAGAACACTCACATCGATCAGAACAGCCAGTCCTGACAGGAACGCTGAGATGTAAAACAAAAACCTCCAACTGAAAAAAACCAGAAACATTTGAGAAATTAGATGCTGTGTGATGTTCCTGGAGAGAAAGAAGTCACTTCTGGAGGAGAAAAAGGTCACTTCCTGGAGAGAAAAAGTCACTTCCTGGAGAGAAAAAGTCACTTCCTGGAGGAAAAGGAGGAGGAACTTACGATGCCTCACCACACTTCCTGACGGGGCTGGGTCGGTCCTGGTTTCTACGGTGACGGAACCAGGTGTCCACCTGCCTTTGGGTCTTATCACATTGTGACATTAGAGTGATGATGTCACTCTGGGACAGGAAGTCAGGGAGAGAGAGACAGGAAATCAAATAGAGAACATGTTGAATTAGAGAGAGATATTCTAAATCCTAATTATCCTAAGAATAATAACAATATTATATGATATTGTACTTACACTAAAGATAAGTTGTGTGTGTTTGCAAGGCTGTGCTCGTGTGTGTGTGAGTGTCACCTGGGAGGGCTGACTACTGTGTTGAGTGTAGAAGATCTCCAGAGTGGGGGAGGGGGGAGGGGGGGGCCTGTTCCTCACCCCAAGGTACCTTGCCAGGGGCGGGGCCACAACCCTGGGGGGGTGGATATTAGACACCATTACCTGCTACAACACATGATACCAAGGAGCACATGTGACACACATGTGACACATTTATGCACACAAGGACACATGACCAGTGGTGAGTGTGTATGTGTGCGTGCGTAGGAGTGTGTGTGTGTATGTGTGTGTGCGTGTAGTGAGTGTGTGTCTGCGCAGTGAGTGTGTGTCCTCGTGCCTGAACATGCCCCATTAAACAAGCCCATTGTTAAGCAGTTAACAATGTCTTCTCTGGTTACTGTGGGAGACCGTTGCCATAGTAACAGACAAAGCCCTCCTTCCTTCCCTGTCTCTTACCCAGGCGCTAACACCTGCTGTCAGCATTCCCTATGGGACCGATGCTAACACCTGCTCAGCATATTCCCCATTGAGGTGTGCTAATGCTAACAAAGCACCTGCCAATGAGTCTGCAGGTGGAAAGACCAGGTCCATTAGCCTGACAGCCTCCACCAATGAGGACAGAGCTGTTCCCTAACCACTGCTGCTGGTTGTCGGATGAGCATTTGTGGATCAAGAGGTTGCAGGTTCAAATCCCCCAGTACATTGCTTTGGATAAAAGCATCTGCTAAATGAGCACATTATTGTTGCTACTAGAGAGGGGAATGGTCTGGACACCAGAACACCCTGACTGGGTAAACAGAAACTCATTCTGTCAGTCTTTCTGTCTCATACAATCTCTCTCTTGTTTGTCTGTTGGTTTTTCTCTCTCCTTTTTCCTCTTCCTCCCCTCACTCCCTCTTTCCATCTTCCTCCACCCCCTTCCTCCCCCTCTCCATCCCTCTACCCCCTCCCTCCCCCTCTCCATCCCTTCCCCCTCCCTCCCCCTCTCCATCCCTCCCCCCTACCTCTCGTAGGCACAGCGGAGGGTGATGAAGGCCAGGGCCAGGGGCAGGGCCAGCAGCAGGTCGCGGGGTCGAGGCTGGTCTGCCCCCAGCTGCTCCAGGTCCTCCCAGCTCACTCCTGGAGGAAGCCAGAACCACTGGGGCCACAGGTCCACCTCGGACATGCTGGGGGGAGGGATGTCAGAGCAACCATTTCTTTTACATCCAGAAAGCTACTGATGAATTGTATCATATCGTATTTCGATCTTATCAGGCATAACTAAGACGCCGTCAGGCTGAGAATGTGCATTATATTTTACTTTATCAGATCATAAAGTTCAAGTAGCTTTTATCATCATTTCAATCATATACAGCTAGTACAGTGCACAGTGAAATGAAACAATTTCCTCCAGGATCTCGGTGCTACATAAAACAACATACAACAACACATTATTTTAGTCTATTGCAGAAATGCTAAAGGTATTTCAGTATTACATTAATGTAATCTCTTTCCGACAACTTGACAGCCCAATAACCCTCCAGTCTATAACAACACCCGTACAAACTTGAGGAATAGTAAATGACATGCGCAAACAACGACTCACCCCATATCTGCTTCTTATGAACACAAGATGATTAAAAGTCGCGGTGAAACGCGGTGGCGTAAAACGGCCAGTCCGACTTGATTTACAACCTTGAGGTTGTAAACGCGGTGTGATGAAGAGAGAACTGTCTGCGGTAACCGACGCCGGTGAGGCGCTGAACCAGACTGCCCCTTTGATGCTGAAGCAGCTCGAGGTGAAAGGGGTGTGTCCGCTCGAGACGGAGTTCAGGAGTAGGCGAATTCACAACAACAGTTGAGTTCACAAATCGACTCTGAACAAGTTCGCACGTTTCCAGTTCATAAAAGTCTGTAGGCCTACTTAAGAGAGAAATAATATAATATATTTCCAAAACAGACCAATTGTCAAATCCCTCCGTTTCTCCCTCCGTTTCTCCCTCCGTTTCTCCCTCCGTTTCTCCCTCCGTTTCTCCCTCCGTTTCTCCCTCCGTTTCTCCCGCCCTCTGCACGACGCAGCAGTCACATCAGCGCTCCACATCGAGAATAATGTTTAATCAAACTGCGATCCATGGAAAGACTGCTTAGGGCCCCCGTGGCCACCACAGGGCCCCCAAGAGCACATTAAATTACAGGTTAATGTTTTTTTAAAATATATATATATATTAACAACGCCAAGGGGCACCCAAATCAATTCTGCTTAAGGCCCCGTAAAGGCTTGGGCCGGCCTGTGACATCTTATGCAGCAGATCAGGCTGATCTGTTTTTTTTCAAGAGAAACGAACGGACTTTTCGTTTATGAAGATGTAATTTGTCATAGAATAAACGAATTCCTTCGCACCGGACAGCAGGAGTGAATAATAAACCCATACCAGGCGTTGCCGTGGAGATGTACAGGGATTGTATATTGCAAGGACATGTTGGCTGTATTCTAATTACAGTTCAAGAAAGTTCAACTCCACAAACATGTCAGCCACACCCTGCCACAGTATGTGTGATTCTATCTGTTTTGCTGCATCTCTTGGCCTAGAAGATCTTCAGTCAGTCTCCAAATCGATATCACTGTTGTTTTCAAACCTTATTCAAATTTGTTGCATGTACATGGACAGAAAGACAGACAGACAGGCAGGCAGGCAGACTGGCAGACAGACAGGCTGGCAGGCAGACAGACCAGCAGACAGACAGACCAGCAGACAGACAGACAGACAGACAGACCAGCAGACAGACAGACCAGTAGACAGACAGACCAGCAGACAGACAGACCAGTAGACAGACCAACAGACAGACAGACAGACCAGTAGACAGACCAGCAGACAGACAGACCAGTAGACAGACCATCAGACAGACAGACCAGCAGACAGACAGACCAGCAGACAGACAGACATTCAGGGAATATATTTATATTTCAACAGGGCTGGGATGTGTTTCTTTGAGTCTGGTAAATAATCTGTCATCGCGTTTTAAATAATCTGTCATCGTGTCTGTACAAGGTTAGATCAGATTAGGCACATTGTTGGTTCAATCTGCCTTAAACCTCAAAGATCCTCATGTAGATATACAAACGGAAGAACCTGTTTCTGTTCAGGAGACAGGGCAAAGCTTTATTTGATTACTAAAGTACATCACAATTTACAGGATTTACAGGTTTAGAATAGGAAAACTATCAAAATATCTGGACCATCCACAGGTTCTATAGAACACATCTGGTCCACCGCATTAACTCTATCAGCATTAGGCTTATGAAACTCGATCAGGAGAATGTTTTTCTAAAGTTTTGTCAGTAAAACTAGAGCTGTAAGAACAGGAATTCTTCTGGAAGAAAAAGCATTAATTTACTATGCACACCTGCAGGAAGCAGCTATACTAGGAACACCCACACACCCTAAACCAGCCCAGGGTCCAGGCCCTGCCTCTCCACTGCCCCCCTGTGGCCGGACCAGGCCCCTGCGACCAGGCTCCTGTAGGGGTCCAGCAGCACGCGCACGCAGCGCCCCAGCAGGACCAGCAACAGGAGGAGGAGGAGCCCCAGGAAACAGAGCGTTGCACCCGGCTCCGTGTGACCCACTGTGACGGTGGGGGGTCTGGGGAGCCCCGCCCCTGAGCCTAGCCCCACCCCCGGACACAGCCACGCCCCCAGGCCCCGGGTGGACGGCTGGTGGTGCAGCCACCTCGGAGCATCTGTCATCCTGGACCGGGAGGGAGGCTCCTTGTTTTGTCTGTGAGTCCTCCAATCACTTGTTCTATCCTCCTGCAGTCTCTCTACCCAGAATGCCTCAGTACTGGTCTCTCTACCCAGAATGCCTCCGTACTGAGGAAGAAGGGTGTTGAGGGATGCAGGTCTGAGGAGGAGAGAGAAACACAGTTCCTTTAGTCTGACCACCAAAATACTGCTGTACTATGCACTTCTGATCCTTCCTATCCATCTTCTTTGGATAAAAGCATTTGCTAAATGAATACAATGTAACGTTCCAGCAAAGATCAGTGCAAACATAGATCCTACCTTAGTCTCCTGCCCCGGTCTTCTGGTTGTCCCTAGTTACAGCAGATTCCGTTAATGTGTTCTAGAAGCAGTTACAGTCCTTTTGAATAAGACTGTTCTAGAACCAGGTGGAGTCCTTCTGAATGAGACTGTTCTAGAACCAGGTAGAGTCCTTCTGAATGAGACTGTTCTAGAACCAGGTATAGTCCTTCTGAATGAGACTGTTCTGGTTGCAGTGCCCGTCCACTCCCCTGCCTCCCAACATCCATCAGCCTCTGTCTATTCACTGTCCCCACCACCCTCCTCCTTACCAACCCCTCTCTCGCTGTCACACACACACACATTCACATAAACAGACATAATCACACATATGCACGATGACTTTCACACACACAGCCTCACACATGCATACACACACACTCACACACACACACACACACACACACACACACACTCACACACACACTTAAAGGCTGTGAATGTAAGGATGATAAATGACAGAATCTCCTATGGGTGTGACGGTTAGACAGAAGGCCAGCCTGGCTACAGGTATGCTGTGAAGACTGTCTTCATGTGGCTGCCCGAGGCCTGTTGCTCATCCTAACCAGAATCCATTAAACTGGAACACAGAGAGAACACAGAGAGAACACAAGAGACTCCTCTCTGGCCCTCAGCCTCCTGCTGAAAGGACTCAGTCAACAGGCTAACACAGTGAATGTCTGAGCTACAGTTATAGAAGCTATAGTTATAGAGCCACGTTACAATAGAATCTAATAGAAAAGAATCTCAGTAGTATAGCATAGAAGATACAGTTATATAAACTAAGCTGCAGTTATATAAACTGCAGTTAACACACCACAGGCCTGACATACACAAATCTGGAGCATAAAAACTGGGTTAATTAATTAATCAATTTATGATCAATTAATTAACAACCCATTATGCTGTGGCAGCAAAATGCCCTTCCTAATAGCAGCGGGGGGCAGGAGGAGGAGGAGGATAGGGGGTAGAGAGGGGGAGGAGAGGAGGGAGGTGGAGGGGGAGGAGAGGAGGGGGCTTATTGGGAGCCCTGATCTCAGAGGAACACCCACAATGCACCTGGGACTATCAGGTACACGACTCGAGCCCAGGGCTCATCTTGTCTGTCTCTCATGACAGGTTGAAAGATTCAGAGGACTGACAACCTCTACATTAAGTATTTGACCTAATATATTCTCTGGAGTGAAGGTTTAACTGAACGTGTCCTCTTGAAAGTGTTCCCACAAGAGGAATCAGGGGATCTTACACCTCAGGTTTCTCCCTCTAAACTACCAACCAGGATTCAATACAACGTGATCCAACCCTCAATACCAGAATAAATACTGATGCGATACTATAAGCTGACTATGTCTGTCCTGTAGCACCACTAGGGGGCAGCACCAGCCTCCGGTTTGTGTGTGTATGAGAGGCCAGGGTGGAGGCCAGAATGAGGCCAGGGTGGAGGCCAGAATGAGGCCAGGGTGGAGGTCAGGGTGGAGGCCAGGTTGGAGGCCAGAATGAGGCCATGGTGGAGGCCAGGATGGGGCCAGGGTGGAGTCTTGGTGCATTATACACTGTCACTTTCAGCTACTGGTTGCATAATCAGTAATATTGCACTACTGTACCTCAATGTACCTCGCCACCAGGCTCCTGTATGGTCATTGACTTAGTCACTGATCTGCAAATTTGCACTATTGTACGGTACTCCACTTAGGTTAGAATAGGTTATAGGGTTGAAACAGGTTTTATGTGCATTTAGAGTTAGTATAGTGTACTATTTATTGTTATCTGTAATTTAGGAAGTTTTAGTATTGGGTTAGTATAGTCGATTATTTATTGCTAGCTGTACATTTAGGAAGTTTCAGTTATTAAGCTCAGCATAGATGTAAATTATGTTCCGTGTACTTATATGTTATGTTATGCCAGGTGCTTGCGTTGTCTTGTCTTAAGAATTTCAGTGCCCAGTGTAACCTTGTGTTGTTCTGTGTACCTGACAAATAAAAGACTTGAACTTGAACATTATCTTGTGGTTCCGCTGTCTCATTTGTGGGGGAAGACTACAGTGTTGTCTGGAGTCTTATTATTCTTATTATTGTTTTATCTGAATACATACTTAGTATATGTATCATGGGGAGTCAGATGGCTGAGCGGTGAGGGAGTAGGGATAGTAATCAGAAGGTTGCCGGATCGATTCCTCACCGTGCCAAATGACGTTGTGTCCTTGGGCAAGGCATTTCACGCTACTTGCCTACTTACTTGCCTGTTCTTACTGTAAGTCGCTCTGGATAAGAGCGTCTGCTAAATGACTAAATGTAAATATGTATTAATACATGCATGCACAAGTGTATCTGTGTGTATTAGGGTTTGTATCTGTGAGTGTGTGTATCTGCGTGTGGGCGTATTCTGTAGATTCCTGGCTTAGTGATGGTTCCCTGAGCAGAGACAGCAGTCTGGAGGATTGTGGTCAGGTGAGTTTGAGGAGGTTCTACAGGTAATCACGCTGGCAGTGTTACTATCAAACACAGAACAAGATGGAGCACAGAGAGCAGGTGGAAGGTGACACTGTTTTATAAAGGTCAGTTGAATGTTGTCTGTTCACATGTTGGAGAGTATAGGGTTAGAGTACAGGGTTACTTATTTACTGCCAGTCCAGGAACTGATCTGATATTTACAACCCTTTCAAATTGGGATAAATAATATTTGGGTTAAATTATGGGTTAATCCAAGGCTGTGAAACTTCAGATTTTTTCATATCCATCACGAGTGATGTAAGTATGAAAACGGCAGATTGTAATGAATACAAGTTCCTCAAATAAATTATAGATGCTGTATCATAGATCTGCTTTGATTTCATTTGAGTATTTTGACCCTCTTTTTACTGGTGAGCAAATGGTAGCAGGTTAGCTTAGCATCATGGTAGCAGGTTAGCTTAGCTTCAGGTGTTCTTGCAGGCTGTGAGTTACAGCAGGTTAGCTTAGCTTTAGGTTTAGCAGTAGGAGTGTTGCACAACAGGATCCCAGAGTAAAACAATGAGACAGTCATGTTTCTGGAATGAACAGATACTGTGGTACATGTCACTGTCAGAGGCAAATCTTGGTGTTTGTTTGGCTTGAATTATTTATACCAACCATGCTTTTAAATCATAGAATAGAATAAAACTTTATCATCCATCCTGGATACACATGTGTCTTTGACACCACCTTCCATTAAACATATCACTTGCACATTCAGAATTTTCAACATTCTATCTGTACATCCACCAAATAGCCTACATTCTACACATTCACCTAAAACATTCTACATGCATTCTATACATTCAATAAATACGTACATTCATTCTGTACATTTACTCCCAACCAACCTGTTTTCACTGAACCAATCACCTGGTTCCTCATACCTCCCCTGTCTGAAAACAAGCATTTCCTCTGACTTGAGAAGGTTTCCACAGACCACAGAGGCAATATTGTTGTTAGGACTGAGCTTTCAGAGTAACCATGGTTACTGCGAGACAGAAAAAGTTTCCTCATACCTGAGATGGTTTCCGACCCAGGAAACCAACCCTAGCACAAAAGCAGCTCTGGAATTCTAACCCGACGGGTGGTTTGTTACACATAACTATCTGGGAAGACGTCCTTGGAAGCTTTTCTGAAAAAGTCTGACACAAGAAAAAAAACCTGCCAGGTTATTGGATGAACCATCTGTCTATCACAGGCTAACATCAAACCATGCCATTAGCTGCCAGTATTCCTCATAGGACAATGAACTGGTCTGAAACACTATGGTTCGGACACAAACGAATGACTTGGAGCTTGGGAGATGGAGGTCTGCAAAGCTAGGGTGAGGGTTGGTCCAGGTTTGCTCGGATTAATCCGGGTTAGGGATTTGTAGAGCTGAGTTGCCAGAAAGGGTTTTTAGTTTTTAGTGGATTTGTAGTTGTGCTGTCCACTGTGGGGGTATTCACAAGGCATACACCAGAGGCTGGTAGAAGCCTACTGATAATGATCTATTGGTAAAGTACAGTGGTTTGTATGAGTTCTGAGGCCTTGGTCTGCATATAAAAACATGTCACCTTGATGCCCACCTCTCCTGTAAACCTGTTCATCTCTCTCTATCAAGCACTTGGCCTCTGAAGGATGATGAAATGAGTCTCTCTGGGGAGAAAGAGAAGTTGGGCTCTGACTTGAACATGAGCCTGTCTGGAGAACATGACATGAACACCAAAACTAAGAGGTAAGATGAGAATCCATAATTGTTAATGACTGTCTGTTAATGACTGTCTGTTGAGGACTGTCTGTTGAGGACTGTCTGTTAAGGACTGTCTGTTGAGGACTGTCTGTTGAGGACTGTCTGTTGAGGACTGTCTGTTGAGGACTGTCTGTTGAGGACTGTTGAGGACTGTCTGTTAAGGACTGTCTGTTGAGGACTGTCTGTTGAGGACTGTTGTCCATCTCTGAGCTCTGCTACACTTCCATTCAAAATCTAAAAAAACAATTGCTGGTATTTATGCCATATCACAACCAATCACAAAGGCGTGTGGCACATTAACTTGCATGGTAAATTCCACACCACTGCCCATTTTGTTTTCATACCTTACAGCACAAGAGATAGGAGAGTAAAATTAAAGCACCTCACCTATGTTTCCCATGCGGATGTTGTTGAAATTAATGAACTCTAATATCCTACCTGAAATGTTATGTCAGCACAATAAACATACAATGTCAAGTGGGAAAATTAAAAGTAGTTGTATAAAATGACGTAGATATACAGTATCAGTCAAAAGTTTAGACACATGGGAAAATAGGTCCAAAATTTTGACTGGTACTGTAGAAAAATTAGGACATGGTTAAAAACAGTTTGCTCTCAAATAAGGCTGCGACTCCATTGTTCAGTTCCCCCTTGTTACTCGCACTACAACCCAAATTACAATGGGTGTGCCAAGTTACCAATAAGTGGCCAAGATGCCAATCTGAATCATTACATTTGAACAAGAACAAAATATCAGGGAAGCATTGAAACAATAATTATCATTATATAAATATTAACAAAAAGGTTATTTGGCTCATACAAAGGTTTATTCCAATGCACAGCTTTTACACCTGTTAAAGCACTGCTATGTAGGTGTACTATATCATATCAGACATCACAAAATAATTGGGTGGAACATCTGTAGTTAGGATTGTGCTGGTTATTTGAATTTCCTTTTTTGGAGTTTTTCACAAACCGTAACTCATCAAATACAATTGTGGTTTTTAATTGTGATATCATCATTCGTCAGAACATATGAGAGACTGAAGGTCTGTCTCTGTTGTGTTGAAGCCCAATCCAGCAGGAGAGAGCAGCCTCACCTGTACCCAGCTGTGTGTCCATGAAGAGTGACTGGTCTATGGAGGCACCTGTTGTGTTTGGAGAAAAACATATTGCTACTGTACCAAGCATCAGACAGGACAGAGCATCCTCACCTGTACCCAGCTGTGTGTCCATGAAGAGTGACTGGTCTATGGAGGCACCTGTTGTGTTTGGAGACAAACATATTGCTACTGTACCAAGCATCAGACAGGACAGAGCATCCTCACCTGTACCCAGCTGTGTGTCCATGAAGAGTGACTGGTCTATGGAGGCACCTGTTGTGTTCAGAAACGAAAACGTTCTTACTGAAGGGTAAGAAGATATGTGGCATTGTGTAGTATTAACAGTAAGGTAAGGTCATTTTTCGATTATCCTCAAAGGGTGATTTGTTGCACAGCCAGCAGAGCATACAATCCATTCACAAACAATTAAATAAAAAAACATGTAACACAAATATAGAATTACATATTGTAACTCAAAAGCACGCTAGCAGCAGGGACAAATACATTTTGTATGTATTGGTCCTGCACCTTGCAGATGATATCTCTAACCAGATTGAAGTGTGTGATATCTGGTGTTCATGTTTGTGTTCATCTTAAACAGAAGCGAGTCTCAGAGGAACAGTAACCAGAATGTGCTCACTGGAACACTGCAGAGAAGTAAGATACTCCATAATTAGTCTATGTAGGACCCTTGATTGTTCATGAACATAATCCATCTGATATCATCATATCGAACTGAATGTTTTGTCTTTGATGACTGTCAATCACTTCATCTAAGAAACCTCATCTAAGAGCCCTGTCAATACATGTGGCCTCTTTCTTAGATGCCCCTTTCTCTTTCTTGGATGAGCTGGGTCTTGAACTCAAATCAGAACTGAAGAGAAAGTTTCAAACTGTTTTCGAGGGAATCGATCAACATGGAAAGCCAACTCTTCTCAGTGACATCTACACAGATCTCTACGTCACAGAGGGGGAGAGTGGAGAGGTCAATTATGAACATGAGGTGAGACATATTCAGACAGCTTTCATGAAGTCGGCAAGACAAGAGACACCCATCAAATGCAACGACATCTTCAAACCCTCAGCTGGACGAGACACACCAGAACACACCATCAGAACTGTTCTGACAAAGGGAATGGCTGGAATTGGAAAAACAGTTTCTGTGGCAAAGTTCATCATGGACTGGGCTGACGGAAAAGCCAACCAGGAAATCCAGCTCATCTTCCCGCTCCCGTTCCGAGAGCTGAATTTGATGGCCGGACAAGAGATCAGTCTAATTGGACTGCTTCGTCTCTTCTTTGCAGGATTCACAGAAACAGGGATCTTCATCCGTGACGCACGCAGCATTCTGTTTGTCTTCGACGGTCTGGATGAGTGCCGACTCCCTTTAGCCTTCTCAGATAACAGGAGCCAGTGTGACATCACAGAGTCCACCTCAGTGGATGTGTTGCTGACCAACCTCATCCAGGGGAAATTGTTTCCCTCTGCTCTCGTCTGGATTACCACTCGACCTGCAGCAGCCAATCAGATCCCTTCTGAGTGTGTTGACCGAGTAACGGAGATAAGAGGGTTCAATGACCCACAGAAGGAGGAGTACATCATGAAGAGATGCAGTGATGAGATCCTGGCCAGGAGAATCATCTCACACATCAAGACATCAAGAAGTCTTTACATCATGTGCCACATACCAGTCTTCTCTTGTATTTCTGTTACAGTCCTTGAACACATGCTGAGATCAGAGAAGAGGGGCAAGATGCCCAAGACCCTGACTGAGATGTACACACACTTCCTGGTGTTGCAGACCAAACAGAAGAAAGTGAAGTATGCTGGGAAAACTGAGGCAGATGCAGACTGGGATGACGAGAGCATTCAGAGCATTCTGTCACTGGGAGAACTGGCCTTTCAACAGCTGGACAAAGGCAATCTGATTTTCTATGGGGAGGACCTGAGAAAGTGTGGAATTGATGTCTGTGATGCCTCAGTGTACTCAGGAGTGTTCACACAGATCTTTAGAGAGGAGAGTCAAATCTTCCAGGAGAAGGTGTTCTGCTTTGTCCATCTGAGCTTTCAGGAGTTTCTGGCAGCTGTGTTTGTGTTTCTCTCATTCATCAACAACAATGAGAATCCAATGGCTGAACATCAAACCCTTTGCGGCACAATGCTGACCTTCTTGAATATACCTGCCACCCCACCCAAGTCTTTCTACAAGAGTGCTGTGGACAAGGCCTTGCAGAGCAAAAATGGACAGCTGGACCTTTTCCTCCGCTTCCTCCTGGGCCTCTCACTGGAGTCCAATCAGAAGCTCCTCCAAGGGCTACTGAGACAGACAAGAATCAGCTCACTGAGCTGCAAGGAGACCGTCAGGTACATCAAGGAAAAGATCAACGAGAATCCCTCTCCAGAGAGATGCATGAATCTGTTCCACTGTCTGAATGAACTCAATGACCGTTCTCTAGTTAATGAGATCCAATACTACCTGAGGTTTGGAAGTCTTTCCAGTGAGAACCTCTCATCTACACAGTGGTCAGCTTTAGCCTTTGTTTTGCTGACTTCAGAAGAGAAGCTGGATGTGTTTGACCTGAAGAAATACTCCAGATCAGAGGAAGGTCTGATGGGTCTGCTGCCAGTGGTCAAAGCCTCCACAAGTGCTCTGTAAGTAGAAGGGATATTATAACTATTCATGGAATCACCATAAAAAAAAAGAGACCACTGAACCTTTTTCTTTAGTTTTTCAAAAAGTTGAGAAGGACAATTTTGAGTGAGGAACAGAAAGGTAAAAGTTAAGAGGCCACTGCGATACTCTTCTGTTCTTCACTCAAAATTGTCCTTTCTCAACTTACTTTTAAAAGAAAGAAAAAGATGCAGTGGTCGCCTTTTTTTTCCCGATCTATATATCAAACAATTTTTAGTGGCTATTCTATCAATACATGACAACAAGGAGCTGTCGATGTCACATGTTCTCCTGGTGATGTCATGTGTTCTCCTGGTGTCTTTCAGGCTGAATGACTGTAACCTCTCAGAACGGTGCTGTGAAGCGCTGGCCTCAGCTCTCCCCTCCTCAGATCTTAGAGAGCTGGACCTGAGTAGCAACGACCTGGGGGATTCAGGCGTGAAGCTGCTCTCTGCTGGACTGGGGAGTCCACTCTGCAAACTGGAGACACTGAGGTCTGACTAATTAACTGATAATTCAACCACACATCAGACATTTGCATGCTTGAATCAGACAGTTGACAAAGTTGAAAAAATAAACTCTGACAAGGATGAGATGCAACTATTATTTTCTGTTGATAAGTAGTGTGTGTTCCCTGTCTATCAAGTAGTGTATGAAACATCTTTGAATGAAACATTGATTTACCAACCAGGAACTATAGTACACAGGGCAGTCAACTTCCTTACACTGAATAAAGGAAAATGTCAATTCTGACAATTGCATTCTAACTTCTCTGTTCTCCACAATTTTCACATGGTTTTATGTAATTGGACACACCAGCTAACGTGAGGTTACAAGCTAAATATCTTAGTAGTGGTGACCTCTGACCTCTGCTCAGATGAACATGTAGGGAGTGGTGACCCCTGACCTCTGCTCAGATGAACATGTTAGTAGTGGTGACCCCTGCTAAGATGTCACTGCAGGAGAAGGAATTGTTTTGGTCATAGTTCAGCTCTAACACCTTGAAAGATGAATGTAATATTAACAAATAAATGGACATGCATTCTACCGGTGATGTCAAGTTCTCCTGGTGATGTCAACATGTTTTCCTGGTGTCTTTCAGGCTGAATGACTGTAACCTCTCAGAACGGTGCTGTGAAGCGCTGGCCTCAGCTCTCCCCTCCTCAGAGCTTAGAGAACTGGACCTGAGTAGCAACAACCTGGGGGATTCAGGCGTGAAGCTGCTCTCTGCTGGACTGGGGAATCCACTCTGCAAACTGGAGACACTGAGGTGAGTATTCATGAGTTACAACTGACAGTTAGGTATACATTTGTATGGTAACATGAATTATCATTGTTGAAAGTTCACAGCATTAACCCCACTAGTTAGTCTACCAGGTGGATAGTCCCTTATGTGGGTTGTTAAAGAGACACCAGTCACCTCGTAATCAACCCATCTGTGTTCAAACACTTTGCAGGCCCAAATGGATTCTGTGGCGTTAATAATTATATTTCTACAGGTTGTCAGGCTGTCTGGTCAGAGAGGAAGGCTGTGCTTTTCTGGCCTCAGCTCTGAGGTCCAACCCCTCCCCTCTGAGGGAACTGGACCTGAGCTACAATCACCCAGGAGAAAAAGGAGTGGAGGATGTAATCTGCAGGCTGGACAAACTCAAGTAAGAAATGTTTGATGAACCAGTTTCCCTTTAATCTACGTCCACTCTTTGAGGGACTCCATCCCTCCCTCTTTCCACAAGCTCTACGTTGCTCTCAGCTTTCATAGACTTCAAAAGCTAATGTCTCTAGACAGAAGACACCAGAATGAGATCAAATACAGTATAGAACTGGGCCTGGTTAACATTCTATAAGTAAACGACATAACTCACAGTTCCTCTGCTTTTTCCGACAGCATAGATCATGGTGGAGAGGAGAGGATACGCCCTGTGCCCAGGAGATGTGAGTACTCATTATGAAAACTAATCCTGTTTCATTTCTTGAACTGAAAGGACATATTTATTATGTTCGTAGACTTATTATGGTTTGCACACAGAGATTATGGATGTCTTCTTTTAGCAGAATGAACAGTCTAGCACAAGGGGGATTTGAACCCGCAACCTCGTGATACCCAGTCAGATGCACTACCACTGAGCTATGAACCAGAGAGACAGCAACAGTGAGGGAGAAAGGGAGAAAGGGAGGGAGAGAGAGAATGGAAGGTGAGCGACAGGAAGAGAGATTTTAATGTGAACGATGATGATCAGTCTGTGTCTGGGTCTCCCCCATCAGATGCCTGTGAGCTCACACTGGACCCAAACACAACAGACAGATTCCTCTTTCTGTCGGAGGAGAACCAAAAGGTGACACGGAGGAGAGAGGAGCAGCCGTATCCTGATCACCCAGAGAGATTTGTCAACTGGCCACAGGTGCTGTGTAAAGAGGGTCTGTCTGGTCGCTGTTACTGGGAGGTAGAGTGCTGTGGAGGAGGAGTCTCTATAGGAGGAGCTTATAAAAGGATCATCAGGAAAGGAAAAGGTGAAGACTGTTGGCTCGGACACAATGACGTGTCCTGGAGTCTTGTCTGCGATGGGAACAGTTACTGTGTCTGGCACAACAACAAGAGCACTGACATACCTGTTCCCCCCTCCAGCTCTCACAGAGTAGGAGTGTATCTGGACTGGCCGGCCGGCACTCTGTCTTTCTACAGAGTCTCCTCTAACACACTAACCCACCTGTACACATTCCACACCACATTCACTGAGCCCTTCTATCCAGGGTTTTGGGTTAGGTTTGACTCCTCAGTGACCCTGTGTCCGGTAGAATAGCCTCCCAGGTCCTCAGAGCTGCATTCTCACACTCATGTAACTGTCACTAGAGGTTATGCCTGCAGTGGTCAGTTTTAGGAATGCTCTTTCTAATGTCAAGTTTGCAACTGAATACTAAGTAGAGTTCAATTACTTTATCTCTCATTATTCATTCTCCAAATGTACATGTTGATAGTGAGTGCTACCAGATTGGTAAATCACAACATACAGTATGGTACTATATCCAACCTACTGTAGGTCAATTACATACATGTACTCTGTAGATCTATCAGGATACATGTACTCTGTAGATCTATCAGGATACATGTACTCTGTAGATCTATCAGGTCTCTTATGGCTGTAAAGACCACCACACGACAGGCAGCAACGTCACCTGGATATGTTACATTGTACTGCGTATGTTCAAATAACAAATACAGCACACTTGAACTCGTGTGCTGCTTGTTTGTGTTTGTATGTGTTGGATTGTATGTCTGTACTATACAACTTGACAGTACAAATAAAGCAGACCTGGACGTGTGCAGCAGTTACAGAGGTGTATAATTGTGTGTTGCATGGGTGTTATGATGAGTTATGTGTGTTGCAGGCTCAGACTAGGTTCCTGTACAGATCTTCTCTCCTCTGGAACACACTTCCTGTTTACATCAGAAAAGGATTGTTTTTGTCAGTCTTATGATTTCACTGCAGCACTAATTCACACCTGACCATTGGGGACCTCACCCTCACTGTTACTGTTACATTGCAGCATAAAGTGAGTGATTTTGATTAAGTGAAGGCCACTGTACACCAGGTATCTCACAATGCCTTATCACTGACAATAGAGCTTCTACTATCATCTTATTATTTAAACAGCAAACAGCAAAATAGAATGCTAATCTTGTGTCTGAAGTACTTCTGAGATTCTAACTCACAAACAATTTGGACCTATTACATCCTACTGACATGTTGCAACACATTATAGAATAAAGTGATAACTGGTGAAAGTCTTTTCACAAAATATAATATAATTGTGTCATTGGCATCATCCATAGCTGTCTATACAGCACTTGCATTTATATTTAGGACTTTCATCAGGACATTCTGGGCATCGTTGGCAAACTCAGTCAGACACTTTTCAAGTATGGTGTAGGTCAGGGGTCGGCAACAGGCGGCCCGCGGGCCAATTGTGGCCCGCCAGCGATTTTATTTGGCCCGTCAAAATATTTCCAATGATATATTTTTTATAACGTTTTTTTCCCCGTCGACTTTTATTTTGAAACCGGAAACTGGGTATGGTGTCATTAGATGTTGTCGACTTCATGCAGCGCCGGCGTCGCCTGCAGCCCGGTTGACTTGAAGTAACCAATGGCATTCTCAGCTTCAAGGCAGCCGGCTGTCGGCGCTGCCGTCGCTGCATGAAGTCGAATACACTTATTGACTTTTCTGAAGTATTTTTTCGCCATGTCATCGCTACCATATGATCGCTACACCTCACGGCTGACAGATCGCCTGAGGTGAAAGCACAGTTATGGTTAGTAATCATGGGCAGCGCTCTCTATGGCAGCGCTAGGAAGGGGCTAGCAGGTGCTTCAGCACCCCCAAGAAAGACCAAAGCACCCCGATAGCACCCCCCACGACATTGCTTATTAATTTATAGTTTCAGGCCCGGAATGGCCATCGGGAGAATAGGGAGAATTCACGGTGGGCCGCTTTGCCCGCTTATAAATTGGGCCAGAAGATCGCCTGCTTTCTCTTTGTTTTTTTCACACACCGAATAACAGGATATGCCTTAAGTTTGTTAAGTTACTGTGTGACTGAAAAGTAAGCTAATAGGCTACATTATGTTTTAATCTAATTAAGCGCATGATCAGACCGTGCATTAAAAAGTGCAGTTCAGTTGTCGCGCATGTTTCTCAAACACAAACCATAATTTATTGTTGTGGAGGGAGTTAGCTAGATTAAGCTGAAGCGAAAAAAATAAAATGGAAGGGATAAGATCCCAGGAGGAACTGAAAAAGCCAGGTAAAAAATTAAATTTTTGCTCGCATTAATGTGAAGTTCCGATTTCACCTCACATTAAAACCTTGACTAGGTCCTAGTAATCCTATTCTCACTTGATGACAGTATTTATGTGCACCAACGATGACGACCCACCACGTTGGGATGACAGTGACGATCATGTTGATACAGTTCGTTAACAGACCACCAATGGGCTCATGCACATGGTTTATTATCGTTAGCTATTTGTAGTAGACCTACCCATTCTCCATATAGGCCTAGTTGTTGCGAGTGCACGTATCGCAAGGGCACCTATCGCAGCGTCTAAATAGGCAGTAACCCAGACTCTGGCCCGCCGTCTAGTGGCGAGGAAAAATACTGGCCCGTGGCCCAAGTTACTTGCCGACCCCTGGTGTAGGTGGTTCTAAATGAAAGGCCTGCTGCCAAGAGGGAGTCTACGATGGGAAGGACATGTAGACCTTCCATGTAAACCTCTCACAACGGTACTGTCCCTGTGTGTGAGAGAGAGAGACCTGGGAGATGGTGTGTTTGAGAGAGAGAGAGAGTCCAGTGATAGGGCCTGAAGGCTCCAAAGGGCCCCAGCTGTTCTCCTCCCCTGGAGACCCTAACCCTGGAGACCCTAACCACTGGAGACCCTAACCCCTGGAGACCCTAACCCCTGGAGACCCTAACCCCTGGAGACCCTAACCCTGGAGACTCTAACCCCTGGAGACCCTAACTCTGGAGACCCTAACCCTGGAGACCCTAACCCCTGGAGACCCTGACCCCTGGAGACCCTAACCCCTGGAGACCCTAACCCCTGGAGACCCTGACCCCTGGAGACCCTAACCCCTGGAGACCCTAACCCTGGAGACAGACTCAGCAGAGTGGAGCACCGTCCTGGTCACCTCTTCCACACCCTCCTTGATCTTCCTGCCCAGGTCAGTCCTGGTCACTTCCTCCACAAGCTCACGTACACTACACACATACACACACGCAAACGTGTGCGCTGCAGCACACCGTCCCCCGCTGGCAGGAATGGGAAATGCAGGGACCCCTCCCCTCATGCAGAGCTGGGATGTCTCCCTGCGGCCAGCTTGCTCCGACACCCCGTTGACGCATCGTGTTGGGCTGTACGGTGTACACTTTTCGCCTCTGTATGTACAGCTGATAAGAGATTTTCACGCATCCTTTAGCGGGATCAGCGTCGGAGACTAACCCTAACCCTCGTCTAAAATGGGGAACAGAGACGATGAATACGATTTCTTGTTCAAAGGTAAAACATGATGCCAGCTTCTCCTGCAGTTCAGTCATTTCGTCATTGTTTTATTCTGTCCAATGACACACCAGGCGTCCGCATATACACGTATTAAGTAGTGGACTGTAGCGGAATTGTTAGAGAAGCAACGTTGCCTCGCTGGAAATCGGTTGATGGGGATAATTACGTTCTTCGTGTTGTCACAATAACATTCCTGCGCCTGCTGCTATATTTAGGTAGCGTGCAACACCCGCTGTTTCTGGTTACGCTTCAACTTTTACTAACTCATGACGAAAAGAGAAGGAGTTACTGATTCATATTTTATCTCTGCATTCTAAAACAGAAGACGTGCAGTTGTAGCTAAAGGGTCGGTCATTTAAATGTATCAAGTCTGTTGGGTTATACGAGGTTCACTTTCCGGTTGATGCATACACACACACGAGTTGTGTTAATGGTTTCACCACATTTTTATATTGTCCGTGTTTGTGTTGCATCTCCTTGAGCCTAGCCCTCGCACCCAGCCCTTGCGCCTGCGCCGCCAGCAGCACGGGGCCTGACTGTAGCAGCTGACAACTGTTACTGTGCATATAATATTTTACATCATGCTACACCACACAACACATCAGGGTCGGCCCAAGCCTTTATGGGGCCTTAAGCAGAATTTATTTGGGGGCCCCTTCGGCGTAGCCAATTATTATTATTTTTTCGTAAGTACCTTATTCATTCGATTAATTTATTACACATCGATTTATTACACATTGTTAATTTTTGGTGCGCCGTTTATTTCATGGCGGCGTTTATTTGAGGTGACGTTTAATCTAAGAAATATGGTAATCTATAGGCTGTCTGTGCTAGCAAGCTAACGTGTTAGTTTGCTACATTAAATGTTCGTAAAGATAGTTTGAACAGTACGGTCTTCTAAGCAACAATCAAATGTCAATGTTAGTTAGACTAGCTCTATCTCATGCTCTGCTTTTTGTTAACACTGATTTGCAAGGAATGCAAGAACAGCTAGATAGCGAAAACACCTAGGCTACCTACTGTAGCCATGTAAACTGGTTTAGCTTGCTAACGCAAGAGCACCTGCTTCTCTCCAGTTCTTTCAATAGATAATCTAGACAGGCGTTAGCAATAGGATAGACTGCTATTAGTTTTCTGGCATTTTTTTCGTAAGCTTCCCTTCTAATGTATATTCCCTTCTAGCTAGAGTCATTTGCTAAGTAAGGTAGCTAGCTAGCTATGTTTAGATATTTGAAATGCATAGCTACCAGTGGACGCCGAGTGCAACACAACAGAATGTTTATAAAAATGACATGCTGCTACTAGGTAATTCAGGACATGCTGCTCCTACCGTATTTCTGGGGCGGCGTTTATTACACAATGTTCATTTTTGGTGCGGGTTTAATCGAGGGCAGCATTTAATCGAAGAAACACGGTACATTAAACTGTAATTTCATGTGCTCTTGGGGGCCCTCTGGTGGCCACGAGGGCCCTAAGCAGCCGCTTAGTTCGCTTATGCCTTGGGCCGGCCCTGACATGACTGTATATAAACATCACACTATAGGCTACATCCATTGCTATAATCACACTGTACATGAGTATCTGTACATACAGAGATGAAATTGTAGGCTCCATATATGACACTGCATACATGACTGTACATACATGTCTAGCTGGGTCATGCTGCTGGTGATGTGTAGTGTGGTTGTGGAGGAGACTGCCTGGGGAGGTAGTGGGGTGAGAGAGGGGACGGGGGGAGAGGAGGGGAGAGATATGCTCTATTACTTCCTGTCAGACACAACAAAGGAGCTTCTCTCCTCCTTCTCTCTCTCTACTTCCTCTTCTCCTCCTACTCACCCTCTTTCCCCTCTCCCTTCTCCCTTCCATCTCCTCCCCCTTCCATCTCCTCCCCCTTCCATCTCCTCATCCTTCCATCTCCTCATCCTTCCATCTCCTCATCCTTCCATCTCCTCACCCTTCCATCTCCTCATCCTTCCATCTCCTCACCCCCTCTCCTCTGCTCCAGTGGTGCTGATCGGGGACTCTGGTGTAGGTAAGAGTAACCTGCTGTCCCGCTTCACCAGGAACGAGTTCAACCTGGAGAGTAAAAGCACCATCGGGGTGGAGTTCGCCACGCGCAGCATCCAGGTGGATGGGAAGACGGTCAAGGCTCAGATCTGGGACACGGCCGGTCAGGAGCGCTATCGAGCCATCACCTCTGCGTGAGACACACACACCTGGACACACACACACCTGGACACAAACACACCTGGACACACAACTGCACACACCTGGACACACAAACCTGCACACACACATAGACACACACCTACACACACACCTGGACACATACACCTGCGCACACACCTGGATACACACCTGGACACACAACTGCAAACACACCTGCACACACAACTGCACACACACCTAGAAACACACCTGGAGACACACCTGCACACACACCTGGACATACACTTGGACACACACACCTGCACACACACCTGGACACACACAGCTGCACACACACCTGGACACACACACCTGGACACACACACCTGGGCACACACACCTAGACACAGACCTAGACACACACACACAGGGTCCCCAAATACACACGTGCTCCAATGTCTCCCTCCCTCCTCTCCCCTCCAGGTACTACCGGGGGGCGGTGGGGGCTCTGCTGGTCTATGACATGGCCAAGCACCTGACCTATGAGAACGTGGAGCGCTGGCTGAAGGAGCTGAGGGACCATGCTGACAGTAACATCGTCATCATGCTGCTAGGCAACAAGAGCGACCTGAGGCACCTGCGGGCCGTGCCCACCGATGAGGCGCACGCCTTTGCAGGTACACACCCACTGGACACTCCCACTACACGCCTTCACAGGGACACGCCCACTAAGACACTCCCACTACACGCCTTCACAGGGACACGCCCACTAAGACACTCCCACTACACGCCTTCACAGGGACACGCCCACTAAGACACTCCCACTACATGCCTTCACAGGGACACGCCCACAAAGACACTCCCACTATATGCCTTCACAGGGACACGCCCACTAAGACACTCCCACTATATGCCTTCACAGGGACACGCCCACAAAGACACTCCCACTATATGCCTTCACAGGGACACGCCCACAAAGACACTCCCACTACATGCCTTCACAGGGACACGCCCACTAAGACACTCCCACTACACACCTTTACAGGTACACGCCCACTAAGACACTCAAACTACACGCCTTCACAGGGACACGCCCACTGGACACTCCCACTACACGCCTTCACAGGGACACGCCCACTAAGACACTCCCACTACCATTACCACACACCCACTACCACATGCTCACTAAGGGTCCTCTTGTCCTCCTCCCCCTGCAGAGAAGAACAACTTGTCATTTATTGAGACATCAGCATTAGACTCCACCAATGTAGAGGAGGCCTTCAAGAACATCCTCACAGGTAGGTGTGTTACACTCCACAGAGCAGTGTGTGGGTGTGGAAGACACACCCTTGCACTGTCAATTTCTCCCCCCCTCCCATCAGAGATCTACCGTATCGTGTCCCAGAAGCAGCTCTCTGATCGCTCCGCCCACGACGACTCCCCTGGCAACAACGTGGTGGACATCAGCGTCTCACCCACCTCCGACGCCCAGCGGAGCCGACCACAGTGCTGTCAGAACCTGTAACGAGGGCAACCCTACCCCCGACCTCACTTCCTGTCCCTCCTCCTTGGAATCCCCTCCCTCTCTGTCTAGTTGTGTGTAATAAACAATATCTCTTTTTGATGGCTTGTCTACTTGCGTTACATTAATACCAGGAAATAAAGTTTTACAATTTTAGATTGTGTTTGTGGTGATGGGGAACCAGAGAGAGAACAGACCGACAGTCCACAGCAGTCTAGAGTCCCTTATTCTTTATTGCACAGCAAGGTGTAACAGGAAGACAACAATCCACACTGACACTGCTAGCCCCATCCCCCTTCCTGTCTTTCTCCATCTCCCCACCTCCCTCGAGAAGAGGAGGACGAGGAAAGATGAGGAGGAAGAGGGGGAGGGGAGGAGGAGAGGATAGAGTAGATAAAGAGGGGAAGAGGAGGAGGAGAGGATAGAGTAGATAAAAAGGGGAAAGGAGGAGACGATAGAGTAGATTAAGAGGGGAGGATGAGAAAAGAATAGAGGAGAGGATGGAGAAAAGAGGATAGAGAGGGAGTTAAATATACATGCTGCATCAGTTACATCCTGCTACATGAGTCTTCAGGTGGAAGTCAGTCTAGTGTTCATCATCTTACAGCCATGGTTGCTATGGCTGCAGTCTAGTCACCACGGTGATGTCAACACACAGGTGAGGACATGGAGGGCTAAGCGGGGTCTTCAGGTCAGACAGGAAAGTTCCCACAGCGCTCCGTAAGTGCACAAGTTCCCGTCCTTAATAATATCAGAATTATTATTATTATACATTTATTATAATACAGAGTACCAGGCACGACCCCTGGCAACCGTCCCTGCCCCAGGCAACAGGCTCCACCCATGGAAATAGGCTCCACCTCTGGAAACAGGCTCCACCCCTGGCAACAGGCCCCAGCCCCGGCAAGGGGCCCCAGGCTCATACGATGGTCTCGTCTGTGGTTTTCTTGGTGGACTTGGCGGGAACGGAATGTTGCGTGGTGTGTCCGCCCTTCATGTCAGGCACTAGCAGACGCACCTTTTGATTGGTCCTCCGCCACTCGGAGTAGAGCTGACAGTGGTACCTGAACGACACCTGGGGGGGTACATACAGGTATGTAAGGGGCTGACTTACCCAACTGGTGTGTGGGTGGGTGTGTGTGAGAGAGAGAGAGAGTACCAGGGTCCAAAGGATGTAGATGGTGAACAGGGCGATGGTGAGGGCGATGAGGCCCAGGGCCTCCAGCCTGCTCCGGAGCTGCAGGTGGTCCTGGGCTCCCCGCAGACACAGCCAGCCTGAGATGGCGGCCAGCGGCGTGATGAGCAGAAAGCAGGCCATGTCACACAGCAGCGTCCGCTTCTCACTGCGGGGGCCCGGGTCTCTCAGCCACTGGGAGGGAGGAGCAACATCTCTTACCAGCACATGTTTCCTGTGTTTGATTTGTGAGGTAGTGTTACCTGTGTGAGGTAGTGTTACCTGTGTGAGGTAGTGAGGTAGTTACCTGTGTGAGGTAGTTACCTGTGTGAGGTAGTGTTACCTGTGTGAGGTAGAGTTACCTGTGTGAGGTAGAGTTACCTGTGTGAGGTAGAGTTACCTGTGTGAGGTAGTGAGGTAGTGTTACCTGTGTGAGGTAGAGTTACCTGTGTGAGGTAGTGAGGTAGTGTTACCTGTGTGAGGTAGTGTTACCTGTGTGAGGTAGTGTTACCTGTGCAAGGTAGTGAGGTAGTGTTACTTGTGTGAGGTAGTGATACCTGTGTGAGATAGTGAGGTAGTGTTACCTGTGTGAGGGGCTGAGGCCTGCGCTCGATGGTGAACTCGGTGTGGCAGAGCTCACAGTAGCTGGTGTTGGAGGAAGAGAGCCACTTCTCCAGGCAGCTGCGGTGAACCTTCCCCAGAGTGCCGCTGCAGCCGCAAGGGGTCAGCAGGGTCTCGCCCCCAGCACCCTCATGGCAGATACGACACATGCCCTCGTTACTGCACAGGACACCACACATGGGACACCACACATGGAACACCACACATGGGACACCACACATGGGACACCACACATGGGACAGTAGGAAAGGAGACAGGATGGAGAACAGGAGGGAGACCAAACAGAAAGAGGGCAGAAGAGGCCACAGGGCAGGTTAGAGATCATGACTATTAACATGATCATAAACAACTTTCTACATGTTGGTGTAACATCCCTTTACTCACAACCAGGGTCGGCTCCAAAGGGGATTGATGGGCAATGCCACCCCAAATTGAATGCTGTGCCACCCCCCCCCCCCCCCCCCCCCCCCCCCCATTATAATAGCAAACAGTTTCTATAAGAGAGCTATATACAAAATACCCCTTTGTGGAAACCAAATGCCCCCCCATCCGATTCTTTCTGGAGCCGATCCTGCTTACAACTCCAACAACTGGACTTCAACTTACCTCTGTGAACCGACTGCCTTGACAACAGTGGACAGAGGTCGGCCATCTTTGGCCGTCACCTTGGCAACGTACTGAGCCTGTCCGGACTGGGTCTCGTGCGCATCCTTGGGAAGCTCCGCGGTGGCGGAGTCGTCACACAGCGAACCGGGCAAGTGGCAGCAACTGGACGACGACATGGCTCTACCGAGGGTAGGACTGAGTGACCGACCAGGCAACAAGCCAACCGGAGTCGCCAGACACGACAGCCCGCCTCGACTACAGCCAGCTGGCTGGCGTGGTCAGAGGCACCAACAACGTGTGTGTGTGTGTGTGTGTGTGTGGGGGGGGGGGGGGGGGGGGGGGGGGGGGGGGGGGGGGTTAGATTAAAATATGACGTCGTCACAAATGTCTGATTATTCTAGAGCCTGTACTATGACACACAGACCTGACAGTACTGAAGACATGAACACACAGTTGCACATGGAAAACAACAAGTCTAGCTAGGGTTGGTCTTCCATGTTGAGCGCGTTGGTTAGGCCAATGCGAAATCGAAACAAACCACGCACCAAGCTTGTCAGAACGCTTGCTACAGTTTATGCACCAATAAATAACGCTAGCTATAGTGGATAGCTAAAATCTCATCCGCGACAGTGAACATTTCAGAATCAGAATTGACATTGATTCTGCAGCTGACTTGGAGCTGTCTACTAAAACACCCTGGTATGGTTACTAAGACAACCCTCGAGATAACTGTCTGGCTAACCTAGCCATATTATATGTTTTTTTTCAACAACTACACTATCTGAATCTGTGCACTTACCTGTCTCCCCCGCTGGCCGCGGCCTTACTAGCAGATGCTAGCTACTTTAGGTAGCTAGCTACAGATGACATTGAAAACTCAGCAAAAAATAGTGCTTGATATAATAGTACGGTACAAGTCTGGTATCCGCTCCATCGTTTGATGTCGAACAAACTGGTTAATATACATTTGTGTATGTTTAGTAAGGTGCGTTGTGTGTGCAATCACAGCATCGAAAGCTACCTAGCTACCAACCCGTGTTGTTACACTGACAAAGCTAGCTCTACCAACATCATTGCACAGCTGTTTAGCAAAAGCTGGATCAGAGGCCACGTGACCGTCATCAACCCACGTGACGCAAAATTTCAACAACAAAAATGTACTGGATGAGGACTACTAGAATCAGAATCACAATCAGAATGGGTTTTATTCGCCATGAAAGTTTGCACAGACAGACAAGGAATTTGCTTTGGTAGGAAGGTGTATACATTAAACATGTAGGAATCTTAAATTTAAATATGAGGACTAACTATTTGTAAGGGTACATAACTAGCAGTAACTTAGTGGAATTAGAATTAGAGAAAGGACGCAGTCCTGAGGTGATCCGGTGCTGATGGACTGGGAGTCAGAGACTTGTGTTCCCAGTTTAACGCATTGCTTCCTGTCAGACAGAAAGTCTGTGATCCACCTGCAGGTGGAGTCGGGCACGTTCAGCTGGGAGAGCTTGTCCTGTAGCAGGGTGGGGATGATGGTATTGAAGGCAGAGCTGAAGTCCACAAACAGGATCCTGGCGTAGGATGCTGGGAAGTCCAGGTGCTGTAGGGTGAAGTGGAGGGCCATATTAACTGCATCGTCCACATACCTGTTGGCTCTGTAGGCAAACTGCAGGGGGTCCAGTAGAGGGTCTGTGATGGATTTAAGGTGTGCCAGCACCAGGCGCTCCAAAGACTTCATTACCACAGAGGTCAGGGCGACGGGTCTGTAGTCATATCCTGTTGCCCTACTATACTTGTGCTCTGCTTTAATCTTCTGTTTTAGGCTTCTCTCCTCACCTTTCACTGTGTGTGGAGAAAAACAAGTTTCGAAAGGTAAAAAATTATGTGAAAAAAGGTTAGGAAAAAAAAGAAAGGTTTATTCATTTTTGGGGGAAAATAGGTTAAAAGATTGAGAGAGACTTGGTGCTCTTGTTGGTTTGTTGTAACTGTCTTAAAATTATTGTACTCGCTGTGAAATATATTATTGTTGCTTGCTTTTCCACAGGTACACTCTTGCACTTTTGAGGTTCTTGCTGTTTAATTGTAACTTGTCTACCTACATGCTCTTATTGTTCTTTCCATTGGGACTTATTTGGTTTCACAATGTATGCTTCATGTTTGGCTACCCGCAATGTTTGGCAAATGTAGTTGTTATGATCAGTGACATACTTTTGTAAAACTCTCTCTTGAAGTCGCTTTGGATAAAAGCGTCTACTAAATGCATAAATGTAAATGTTAAAACAAGTTTAAATGGGTGAAAAACTACTATACTCTATCATACTCTTCTCTGCTTTAATTTACACAGTTTTAGGCTTCTTTGTTCTCCTCTCCTCCTCTCATTAAGTTTAAAATCAGTAACTGCTTGCGCAGTAATAACAAAACAAAGGCTAATAGGCCTACATAACCCCCTCCATTAATCACATCACTCCTGTTCTTCAGCAGCTTCACTGGCTCCCGGTCAAAACCCGCATCCACTACAAGATTCTGCTCCTCACCTTCAAGGCCCTCCACAACCTCGCCCCTCCATACATCTGTGAACTCCTACACTTCAACACCCCCACCCGCACTCTCCGGTCCTCCTCTTCCACTCAACTTACTGTTCCACCCGCCCGTCTGGTTACCATGGGGTCCAGGGCATTCAGCCGATCTGCCCCCCACCTTTGGAATGCCCTCACACCTGCCATTCGTAACTCCGACACTCTTTCCACATTCAAGACCCATCTAAAAACCCATCTTTTCAAACTGTCATATTCCATATAATTCATTGTCTATCACACATCTCACCACCCCTGTGTAAATTGTTTTAATGTGTCTTGTTCTTGTTTTTTATCATTGTTGATTTTGTTTTTTAACTATGCCCTGTAAGGTGACCTTGGGTGCTTTGAAAGGCGCCCTCAAATAAAATGAATTATTATTATTATTATTACATTTCAAGACGATTAGCCTAGCTTGAACGCAAGTTGCGTCGAAACTAACACGCAATTGTAAAATGAGAATAGGCTTAATTAACTTAATGATTTGTTTGATGCAGTCCTATTTCTACAAATCATAATTTATTGCATAGCGTAAAGCGTAAAAGTCTCCACTAGTGGGAAACATTGCACCAGTATTGAAAGGAGTCGCTGTCGAATGTCGAAAATTTGACATAGATTCACACACTATTGCATATACTTCTTGAGGCAGCGTTTAATTCTTCACAGATTTAAAACATCGATAGTAGTGGCAATTGTAACAATTGTTAGATATTAGTGTAAGATACATAGGGTCGCACTCGTCTCTGTCGACATTGCGGGGTCTGCTTACAGTGTCTAGCTTAGTCTAAACTTTTACGGTTTTAGTGTAAATATTAACTAGTCCATTACTGTAGCCACTTAGCATTTAAAGTGGGTCTACCTCCAATGAATAATGGAATTTATAATGATCCTACCTGAAGCTTTGGTAAGAATGACAGCTATCAATCATTGTAAATACAGTAAGCTGTTAAAAACTAAACAAAAACCGTTAGCAGTACAGTTTGCTTATGTTACTGTACTTATGAGTATGCACAATTTGGTTCAGCACACCATGCTTCCATACATAGTTGTAACTATGGTTATTAATATGTCTCTGTTATTTTAGATGAGCACCAAGCCTAAGAGCAAATAAATCCATGGAGATGGAGAGTGGATTGCGAGGCTTGGGCATTTGCTGGCTCAGGGGTTTGGCCTGCTGGAGGAGGCAATAGACCTGCCCCAAGGCAGCGGAAATTGCATGACCTCTATCAAAAGGTAAAGTACTGCAAAATATGTGCTTATTACTTCTTACAGTCATTAGACTGCAGGTCACTTGATGAGCAAAGGGTTTAATACAATGGTGCAGATAATATCAGACAATGGACTGTACACTGAGTGACTCTGGCTGAATAACTATTCTGATTGTTTCAGATTGAGAAATGCCCCATGCAGACTCGTGGACAGACCGCCCTATTTGGAAGGTCCATGGTCTGTAATTGTGGATTCCATGCTGTTAAGGTGATGTATAAAAAAATGCATCTGACTATCTTCCATCTCATGTCTCTTACAATGCTGTTGCTGTTACATTACATGACATAGTGTTGTTTTAGCAGACTGCCACTCAGCTACCTCAGGCACCACAGTCTGTGGCTTCAGACTTGTCCACTGGTGCTGCAGCCCAGCCTTCTTTCCTGCAGCCCCCTCTGAGTGTGGCAATGGTAAATATTTTCTTAGTTATTCATGTTTTGTATAAATCATTTTGTATGTGCTCAATAACAAAATTAACTCTGTTTCTCCTTGCAGTTCACTAAATCAGTAAACTGTGGTGGGTCACAGTCTGCCTCAGTGAAGCCCAATATTGTAGCAAGGAAGACCCCCAGCCCTGCTTCTCCTCCATCCTCTGTGAGGACCCCCAGCCCTGCTCCTCCTCTATCCTCTGTGAGGACCCCCAGCCCTGCTCCTCCTCTATCCTCTGTGAGGACCCCCAGCCCTGCTCCTCCTCTATCCTCTGTGAGGACCTCCAGCCCTGCTGTTAGCGCCAGCCTGGAAGTAGCCACTGTGAGTACAGCGTCTCCGTTGTCTGGTTATGTTTCAAGTCATTTTGAGAGTAGCCTTTTTGAATGCAAAAAAAACATTCTTATTTGTTGTTGTCTGCGGCAGCCGACCCACTCCCCCCTGCTAATGTGCGCCTTCCATCTGCGCTCCCCCACCCAGGCCCGGCTCTCCAGTACCAACTACCCTGCAGCACCGTGGGCCAGGCACGGTTGAAGAGAAAGGTCCCGTCCACAGATGTGACACCGGTGGCTATAAAGATGCATGCCCAGCGTCAGCTCTTCCCTGCTCCACCCTCGGCCCCTCGTCTGTTGGTGCTGGCTCCGGTGACCTCACAGGTGCCTGTCTTCATTGCTGCTCCACAGGCCCTGGGAGGTATCTTCCCTGCACCTCCTGCTCCGGTCCGAAAACTAACCCGCCATGTACCCCACAACACGTGCAAGAAATGCGGGCAGTTCAGGACAGCCCAGACTGGACACAGTCAGTACAAAGGGACCGTGTACTGCCCCTCTGTAGAGGCTGTTCCCAAGGAGCAGTGGTTGGAGGACATGAAAAAAATATAGATGCCCCTCTACCCCCCTCCCAGAGGCATGGACGCTGGGCTAGTGCTCCTCTATCCCCCTCCCAGAGGCATGGACGCTGGGCTAGTGCCCCTCTATCCCCCTCCCAGAGGCATGGACACTGGGTTAGTGCCCCTCTACCCCCCTCCCAGAGGCATGGACGCTGGGCTAGTGCTCCTCTATCCCCCTCCCAGAGGCATGGACGCTGGGCTAGTGCCCCTCTACCCCCCTCCCAGAGGCATGGACGCTGGGCTAGTGCCCCTCTATCCCCCTCCCAGAGGCATGGACACTTGGTTAGTGCCCCTCTACCCCCTCCCAGAGGCATGGACACTGGGCTAGTGCCCCTCTACCCCCCTCCCAGAGGCATGGACACTGAACACTTTAATTTTGTCAATAGTTCTGTTAATGTTTTCTGTTATTGTCTATAATTACTGTTGAATAAGTGAATGGAGGGATTCACAACTGTTCTGTATATATTTAAGTTATTGTCTATAGTTACTGTTGAATAAGTGAATGGAGAGATTCACAACTGTTCTGTATCAATTTAAGTTATTGTCTATAGTTACTGTTGAATAAGTGAATGTGGGATTCACTACTGTTCTGTATATATTTAAGTTATTGTCTGTAGTTACTGTTGAATAAGTGAATGGAGGGATTCACTACTGTTCTGTATATATTTAAGTTATTGTCTGTAGTTACTGTTGAATAAGTGAATGGAGGGATTCACTACTGTTCTGTATATATTTAAGTTATTGTCTGTAGTTACTGTTGAATAAGTGAATGGAGGGATTCACTACTGTTCTGTATATATTTAAGTTATTGTCCATAGTTACTGTTGAATAAGTGAATGGAGGGATTCACTACTGCTGTATAATGGCTTTCTGATGACTGAAAATAAAAGTTTTATCACAACAGAAATTTATTTTCCTATGCTTCGTTTGTTTGTTTGTTTTGTGGATAAAAGTTTCTGCTAAATACATGAACTTAATTTTAAATATTAACTTAACAGTTATGAGTATCCTCATTGTTTTGTTATTAACCAAACAGTGATTATGTGATTTCCAAGAATACAAAATAACCACTTGAATTTCTTGCAACAATTTAGTCAAACCAGAACCTTGGGATTAACTTGTATCCCATATATATGTCTATAGAAATAGAAATATAAGGTTTTAATTGTGATTCCTGATATACCTCAATATTTCAAAAACATTGGTGATGTAGGTATGGGCCATAAAAATCCCTTCCTTCTCCTTTTCTTTCCTTTTTTCTCTCTTTTTTGATTTTTTCCCCTCTTTTCTCCTCCTTTTTCTTCTTCCCCCTTTCTCCCCCCTCCTTTCCTTTCTTCCCCCCCTCAGGTAGATGAATGTTCCCCAGCTTTGGCGCGATTCCCTAACCGCTCAGCCACCTGACTCCCATATAGCAATTTTAAATTTAAATATGTGGTCTAACTATACTAAGGATACATAAACTAGCAATACTAAGTGGAATACAATAAAATAAAATATAAGTGGGCATAAAATTTAATATAAGTTGCCAATTTACAACATGAAATACAAATATTACAGGAATTGAATGTAGTGCAAAATGTAAAGAGTTTTAAGATATTAAGTCATTAATGTCAGTGTGAGCTCTTGGCCTTGTTGAGGAGGCTAACAGCGGAAGTTATTGTGTTATTTAGACTGCTAAAGTGTAGTCAGGCCTTTTACAAGTCTTTTTTCACATGAATATCTGTACTTGGGCATTAGACTCCCAGGGTGGTCCCACTCCGGGCATGTATTCTGTCCATCCACCCTCTTTTAAAGCAATAAAATCTCTGAAAAAAGAATAGTGTTTGGTTGTCATGGTTTTCATCTCTTGGAAGCAGCAATGTCCAGCAGACTGAAATTTTCAATTTGATGTTTTCCTGTTTACGTTTGAGTCTGTTCCTTTTCTGGTCATGAAGAAACCTGGTGTTCATACAAGCATAAGAAAACACTCCAAGCACGATCAAACACTAGCACTTATTTTATTATCTGGATTCATTACACATTCCTGTATGCTTTGTTTCAAAATAAGGCTTTAAAGACAGCAGACATGGTTATCCACACACTGTTCTTCACATGAGTGCACCTGAACAGTGTTAACTACCGTACTTTTTGGCAAACTTTTCCTAATGTTCTTATTCGTAGTATTGAACAATGAAATTGCAAGTGAAAGTACTTAATTGTTCTAAACCTTAGCTATCTTATTCAGCTATAGGAGCTTACTTAAACATCCTGTTGGTACAGTAACTATCTTAAACTAATATGAATATACAGTCAGATAAACTGGAAGGTTTCAGACAGCACATTGCATCAAGATTACACCATTAACCTTCTTACACTTTCTAATAACCTATACCCCTAACACTATATCATCCCAATATTGATATATCATCAATTCCATAGCAGTTCCTATGCAACTACAATGCTGTTACTGTAGGCATTGCTATGTCGATACATGATGGTTAATGTTGATTTAATGTAGTGTCGCCATCACAGGCGTCAGTTTTCTCTACACTGGTGGTCTTTGGTGTACATTAGCTAATGTTTTTAACATGAAGCTTGCACTGATGCTTGGGTTCTCATGCATAAATGCTGCAGGATGCATCTCAACATGCTGTCATACCTGACCGATATGTCACCTATACATCAACATTTTCTTGCATCTTAAATTTGACAACAAACTTGGATTGTGTTTTTTAATTACACTAAACTTGCAGAATCATTGGAATACTTCTGAGAATACGGAGGCTTGGGGGTCTGGTTAAATGACCTTATCTCAAGCTCAGAACTGAGTCATCTCAAGGTCATTGCCCTCTACACGTACATTAAATACGTGATTAGCTTGACTCCCAGCCGCAATGTCATGCACTTAGAACGTAAACCAATAGACCGCCCACAAATTACGTAACAATGGCATCGGGTGAAATTAGAACTTGACTAGTGGTTCCCCTGCTGCAGCAGTGAGGGCACAGGGAAACCGCCCCAACAACAACCAGATGACAGAACAGCTGAGCGCTAAATAGGTTCCGCTGGCGTGGTCGCTTGGGATTTCAGAGCGTTTGTTCTAAAGGGTTCTTCAGACATCATTGCCCCACCAGTATGACCTCTGCCCCACCAGTATGACCTCTGCCTCACCAGTATGACCGCTGCCCCACCAGTATGACCTCTGCCCCACCAGTATGACTGCCCCACCAGTATGACCTCTGCCCCACCAGTATGACCTCTGCCTCACCAGTATGACCTCTGCCCCACCAAGCATGTGTGAACCCATTGGCCCTTGGTTTGTTGCCTAGACACTTAAATGCGTTGGGTAAGCCAAGTAGAGGAGGTTGTGCAGCACAACAACATCAGACAGACAGGATTTCTATGCTAGCTAACAACCTAAAAACTTAACAAGCCTAATGTAAAAGAGCCAGCACCACACAACACCAGAGGGGAGAACCTCAGGTAGATCTCTCTCACCTGTCTCCACCCTTCTCATCTGTCCTATGAAATTATGGATTGTGTACAGAAGAGAACAAACTTCAGACTCATCCTCTCCCCTCCTCCCCTCCCCCTGTCTGTGTCTATTTGTCGAGCAGTTTGGCCAGGCTCTGGCGCAGGTCATTGAGGTCATAGATCTTGAGGTCCAGGATGTCCACAGCCCTCTGCAGATCCCCCTCCAGGCGGTCGCGCTCCTCCAGCGAGGCGGCCAGACTGTGCTCTGAGCCCTGCACCCGCCGCTCCAGCTCCACGCTGCGCATCTGCAGCTCCTGTAGCACAACAAGCTGGTTATTATAGGATGGAGCACTCTGGTTATTATGGGATGTACATACAGTAGACTGGTATCCAAGGTACCTGTAGTCTATGGGTGGCTTCCTCCCTCTCCTGCTCCATCTCCTGGTACTCAGCTTTCTGGCTCTGCAGGATGTGGATCTCCTGTGGAGGGAGCGAGGAGGTCAGGAGGGTTAACACACAGATGGACGCTGATGATGCTGGATGCGTGAGGGTGGAGATCCTGCGTGAGAGTGCTGTTCAGGTGCAGGTCAGGTGAGTGTAGTGCTGTTCAGGTGCAGGTCAGGTGAGTGTAGTGCTGTTCAGGTGCAGGTCAGGTGAGTGTAGTGCTGCTCAGGTGAGCCCACCTCGTCTTTGGCCTTCAGCAGGGCCTCCAGCTCCTCCAGAGACTGCGTCAGCTCGTCCTTCAGCATGTCACTGGGACCCTGGCCTCCATGGGCCTCAAGGTCAGCCACCTGGACACACAGAGCTATGTTAGAAACCAATGCACATTGGAGATGTTACCTAGTAAAAGTACCCCTCCACACACACACTGGACTGGAGCCCAGCCTAGCCCAGGTCCAGCAGCCCAGTCCAGTCTAGCTCAGGTCCAGGAGTCCAGTCCAGTCTAGCCCAGGTCCAGCAGCCCAGTCCAGCCTAGCCCAGGTCCAGGTTCATGCCTGCCCCAATCACAAGTTACCTACCGAGGCCTGACTGCAGTTTGACCTGCAGAAAAGAGAACCAGGCTAATACAGAGCCCAGCTAGTACACAGTCCAACTAGTACCCAGTCCAGCTAGTACAGAGTCCAGCTAGTACAGAGTCCAGCTAGTACAGAGCCCAACTAGTACAGAGCCCAGCTAGTACAGATTCCAACTAGTACAGAGTTCAGGTAGTACAGAGCCCAACTAGTACAGAGCCCAGCTGGTACAGATTCCAACTAGTACATAGTCCAGGTAGTACAGAGCACAGCTAGTACAAAGCCTAGCTAGAAGGACACCTCTAGAAGGTCCAGGAGCCTCGCAGAGCGGGATGAGGGTATTTTTAACCGTGCTCGTTGGCGAGGGGCAAGAGGGGAGGGGAGGGGTCTGCCAGTTCCCTCTGGTGATTCTTCATTTCTCCAAACTGGGGCAGTGAAAGTAGGATATCGCTGTCCTACAAACCCCTCCCTCTCTCTGTCTTACTCTCCCTTTCTCTATACTCGCTCTATCTCTCTCTCTCGCCCTCTCTCTTGCCCCTCTGGAGAGCTGAACCATTTTCAGCCACCTGGTCGCCTGCTTCTGAGAGGAGGAGAGGAAGAGAGAGGCTGAGAGGAGAGGTGGAGAGGAAGAGAGAGGCTGAGAGGAGAGGAAGAGAGAAGCTGAGAGGAGAGGAAGAGAGAGGCTGAGAGGAGAGAGTGAGTGGAGAGGATAGGAGAAGAGGAGGGGGAAGATGAGGATATGGAGGAATAGTATTTCATTATGTATCATGTTTAACATCAGTGGATGTTTTAGAAGACTTGAGTCTGCTAGCCTGATCAATAGCACATAGAGAGTCATGGAGCAGAGTTTGATTAGTCTCACAGCTCATGCCTGTTCAAGAACGGATCCACAGGTTTGTATTGCGCTGGGAACCCTAACTCTAACGGTGGGTTTACACTGCAGCAACGCAAATCGCTTGCCATCGCTCGCCTTCCCACAGTGCACCACTCTCTCTGGGGCGTGTCAGACAGATTCATGCAGAGTTGTAATTCTCTAAAGTCACTGTTATAGTTCGTATAACTTCATGGGACAGTGTGCAGACTTGGGTTTACGTACTCGCAATATACTTCAAAATACAACTTGTAGCCTATACAAAATACAAAATGTTTAATACAAATACACGCTGACATGTGTAAAAATGTTTCATTATATTACTCGAAGCCTCTGCTAATCTGTCGATACGACTAGGGAGTCCCAGCCGGGCTAGCTAGCTAGTCGCCACAAAACAAAGTTTTGTAGTGTGATGAGACTGAATTTGAAAGTACAAAAAACCCACCAGGAGCACTGACAATGTCGGCAACCCTGCGCCAGGCCTCATTCTTTTTATTGATGTCTCTGTACAAAATACAGAGACGTCTCATACAAGTGATCCTTACAAGTTGTACCTTGTTGTAAAGGTGAGTAATCAGGCTTTCCAATGATATAAAATACAATACCAATTGGTATTATTGGAGGGGAGAAATAATCAACGAAATAACATTTCAGAACTTTTTTTGAGGGGTTTATATTATCATCTATGACGTGTAGCTACATCATTAAAGGCACAATGCTCTAATCCACTCATCCTAGATCCATGTGAGGGTTAGGCTTGTCCTCCACACAGGCAGCAGGGGGCTGTGGCCAGCGCTACACCATCCTCAGATTAAATATAATCCTAGTCTGCAGACACATCTTCAAGTGAAATACTGGATGATTATAATCCAGGTCTTAATCTGTGTCTGAGAATAGACCCCATATTGTCCCCATGTTGTCTGGACGTCTTCCCCAGCTCCAGCAGGGTTAGAGGTCAGACTACAGGCCACACTCATCCCTACAGGCCTCACTCATCCCTACAGGCCACACTCATCCCTACAGGCCACACTCATCCCTACAGGCCACACTCATCCCTGGGTTTAGCTCAGTGGCCCTTTAACTCCAGATCAAGAGGCTGCGGGTTTGAATGTGCTGCTGTCTCCTGGTAGGTTACCTGGTCTGTCTCCTGGTAGGCTACCTGATCTGACTCCTGGTAGGTTACCTGGTCTGACTCCTGGTAGGTTACCTGGTCTGACTCCTGGTAGGTTACCTGGTCTGACTCCTGGTAGGTTACCTGGTCTGACTCCTGGTAGGTTACCTGGTCTGACTCCTGGTAGGTTACCTGGTCTCTGAGCCTTTCTGTCTCCTCCTGATAGGCTGTGAGCTGTTTCTTCCACTGTTCCACATTGGAGTTGGCCTCATGCAGTGCTGCCACCAGCTTGCTGTTGCTGTCCTGCAGGGAGAACAGCTCTGCTTCCAGGTTCATCTCACAGATCGACCTGCAGCACACACACACGATATACACACACAGGTTACACAGGCATCACTGGCACTGCACTCCAGTGGATCTCATCCTACCTGTCGGGAAGATCCTACCAGGTCTCCTGGGGAGGCAAACTGTCAGGCCCTCGCCAGCTCTCCACTGGTGTCCCACAGGGCTCCGTCCTTGGCCCCCTCCTCTTCTCTCTGTACACCACCTCACTTGGACCAATCATCACCTCCCATGGCTTCTCCTACCACTGCTACGCTGACGACACGCAGCTGTACCTGTCGTTCCCCCCGACTGATCCGGGGATCTCAGCTAGGATTGAGGCCTGCCTCGCAGACATCTCTGCCTGGATGACCGAGCACCACCTCCAGCTGAACCTCGCCAAAACAGAACTTCTCATAATCCCGGCTAAACCCTCCATCTCCCATGATCTGTCAATCACCCTGGGATCTGCGACGGTGACCCCTTCATCCTCTGCCAGGAACCTTGGGGTTACCATGGATGACGAGCTCTCCCTCACGGCCCACATTGCCGCAGTCTCCCGGTCTTGTAGATTCACCCTCTACAACATCCGGAAGATCAGGAGATACCTGTCTGAGCACTCCACCCAGCTGCTAGTCCAAGCAATGGTCCTCTCCAAGTTGGACTACTGCAACTCGCTGCTCGCTGGTTTCCCAGCATGTGCAACCCGCCCTCTTCAGAGGATTCAGAACGCAGCGGCCCGCCTGGTCTACAACTTACCCAGACGCTCCCATGTTACCCCGCTCCTCATCTCTCTCCACTGGCTACCCATCAACGCCCGTATCAGATTCAAGACCCTGGTACTGACCTTCCGAGCAGTGAACGGGACTGCACCCGACTACATCAAGTCTCTCCTGCAACCTTACACCCCCACCCGTCACCTACGGTCTTCCTCAGACAACCGCCTGGTGGTCCCACCGCTCAAGACTGCCAGGTCCCAACACAAGCTCTTCTCCTGCCTGGCCCCCCAATGGTGGAACCAGCTCCCCACCTCCATCAGGGACACCGACTGTATCCCCACCTTCAAGAAAAGGCTCAAGACACACTTCTTCCGGGAGTACAACACCACTTAGGAATGCTTGGCTCGACCTGTTGCTAGTTTCCTCCAGGATCACAATGACTCTTATTGAGTGACTTGTTGCTCTTGTAGGTTAGTTATAACGAAGTTAAGTCTTGTACTCACTGTGAAATATTTTACTATTGATTGTTCTTCCACAGGTACAGTCCTGCACTTTTTGTGGTTCATGTTGTTTAATTTGTAAACTTGTATAACTGCATGCTCTTATGAGTCTTCCCTTTTGGCACTTGTTTAGTTTTCCACAATGTATGCTTCATGTTTGGGACTAACTCGTTGTTATGATCAGTGACCTATGCTCTTTTGTAAAGCTCTCTCTTGGAAGTCGCTTTGGATAAAAGCGTCTGCTAAATGCATAAATGTAAATGTACACACACATTGCACACACACACGTTATACACACACAGGCTACACACATATATTGCTGGGAGCCCTTGTTGCTGCTCTATTATATCTTTACAAAGACTGGAGTGATCCCATCATTACCCATCACCACAGCAACTAGCCAAAACAAACAGGTAGCCTGGTAAGAGGACAGGAGTACGGAGGAAGCCTACATGCTGAGTTCATCATATTCTAGAGAGAAAGAATGACAAGTCAGAGACGAAGCATGTTCCTGTCGGGAAAGACTGAGGAGGTCCAGACCAGCCCTGAGGGACAGACCAGCCCTGAGGAACAGACCAGCCCTGAGGAACAGACCAGCCCTGAGGGACAGACCAGCCCTGAGGGACAGACCAGCCCTGAGGAACAGACCAGCCCTGAGGAACAGACCAGCCCTGAGGGACAGACCAGCCCTGAGGGACAGACCAGCCCTGAGGAACAGACCAGCCCTGAGGAACAGACCAGCCCTGAGGAACAGACCAGCCCTGAGGGACAGACCAGCCCTGAGGGACAGACCAGCCCTGAGGAACAGACCAGCCCTGAGGAACAGACCAGCCCTGAGGAACAGACCAGCCCTGATGTGCATCATAGCTCTGCGGTGTTAATATTCTAAGTAGGGATAGATCTATATAAATGAGTTGAGTGAGTCAGTGTGTGTTTGAGTGTGATGGTAAGTGTGTGTGTTTGTGTGTGTGTGATGGTCAGAGAGTGTGTGTGTGTTTGTGTGTGTGTGTGCGATGGTCAGAGAGTGTGTGTGTGAGAGTGTGTGAGGGAACAGGTCACCCTTCTGAGAGCATCTTCTTGATGCGTTCCTTCTCTGAGGATAGGGTGATGTCAGCACTCTGGCTGCGGTACAGCTTGTCTTCAGCCGGACCGTTCACACACATCACTGGGGACTGCAGCTCGTCACAGAGGTCCTGGACCAATGGGAACACCACAACAGCTCATGACAGCCAATAGGAACTGTCCTGTGCGCGTACGTGTATATGTATGTGTGTGTGTATGTGTATGTATGTATATATACATATATATATATATATATATATATATATACACACACACATATGTAGAACAGACCCACCTGAGAGAACTTGAGTTCCATCAGACAGCAGGGATGAACACAACCACAGCAGGTCAAAATAATTACATAACTGTTGTACAAACTTAAAAAGGAAACAACTAAAACATGACAATGATCATGGTAATGAACGAATGATACCACGTTTAGAACCATCTTCACTACGAGACATGAGAGAGAGACCAGGCAAAGAGGGAGAGAGAGACCAGGCAAAGAGAGAGAGACCAGGCAAAGAGAGAGAGAGACCAGGCAAAGAGGGACAGAGAGAGGGAGAGAGAGAGAGACCAGGCAAAGGAGGAAGGAAGGATGGAAGGAAGTGAAAGTGAAAGACAGGAAGGGAGAGAGAAGAGAGTTTCAGCCAGGCACACTGCAGGGAGGGAGAGACAGAGGAGAGCTAGGCACACTGCAGGGAGGGAGCGACAGAGGAGAGCTAGGCACACTGCAGGTTGCTCAGGATAATTTTACCAGTGTCCTAGTTATCCTCTCTCCCACTTCCCTCTGAGACAAATGACCCAGCTCTTCCTCCACTCTCTCCTCCTTTTCTCCCTCATCCTCCTCTCCCTCTTTCTCCTCCTCCTCTCCCTGAGGTGGGGAGGCCTCGGGGGTCAAAAGGGGTAACAGATGTGGGGGATTCCAGGGGGTAACAGACCTGGGGGGCAGCGATGGTCAGGGCAGTGTTGGCCAGTTCCATCTTGTCCTGAGACTTTTCCCTGGCCAGGCGGGCGGCCTCCTTCACTTCCTTGAAACGATCAGAGAACTGAGAAGAAAAGAGGAGCGTTCAGCTTCTACAGCAGAAACAGGTCTACTGCCTCGTATCAGAGAACTATCAGTATCAGTAACTTCTCGTATCAGAGAACTGAGGAGACAAGAGGAGCGTTCAGCTTCTACAGCAGCAACAGGTCTACTGCCTCGTATCAGAGAGGACAGGCCTGTCTGATGCTGTCTTGGTGTGAAGTGGGAATGTGGAGGACGGAGAGGATGAGGAGGAGGAGGTGGAGGAGGTGGAGGGAGAGGATGAGGGAGAGGATGATGATGAGGATGAGGAGGAGGGAGAGGAGGAGGAGGGAGAGGATGAGGAGGAGGGAGAGGATGAGGAGGAGGGAGAGGAGGGAGAGGATGAGGGAGAGGAAGCTCAAGACGCACTTGTTCAGGGAGTACAACGGTACTTAGGAATGGTTTGCTGGACCCAATGTTAGTTTCCTCAAGGATCACAATGATTCTTGTTTAAAGACTTGTTGCTCTTGTTGGTTAGTAGTAACTGATTTAAATTGTTGTACTCGCTGCAAAATATTTATTAATATTTTTTTTACTGTTGCTTGCTTTTCTACAGATACACTTGCACTTATAGCGATTCATTTTGTTTAATTGTAACTTGCTTAACTACATGCTCTAACCCTAACCCTTAACTACATGCTCTAACCCTAACCCTTAACTACATGCTCTTATGGCTCTTATTTGTTGTGAATTGTTGTGTCTTGTATATGTTTTTTCTGGACAAACAAATTCTATTTATCTGTAAAACAATTTTACCTACGGGTACGAAATAAAGCTACCTACCTACCTTATGGTTCTTCCATTTGGCACTTATTTTTGGTTGTTCACAATAAGTGCTTCACGTTTTGGCTACCTGCAATGTTTTTGGGGCCATTTTGTTATTAGTATCAGTGACCCATGCACTTTCTTGGAAGTCGCTTTGGATAAAAGCATCTGCTAAATGAATAAATGTAATGTAAAATGTAATGTAGGAAGAGGAGGGGGAGGAGGAGGAGGAGGGAGAGGAGGAGGAGGAGGGGGAGGAGGGGGGGGGGGGGAGGAGGAGGAGGGAAAGGAGGAGGAGGGAGAGGAGGAGGAGGAGGGAGAGGAGGAAGAGGAGGAGCAGTATGCCTTACCTGCTGGAGCTGCTGCTCGGTGGCGAAGCCGAGCCCGTACACGGTGTTGGCTCGGTTGTCAGCCCACTGGCCAAACTTCTGAGACGTCTTGGTGAAGGTCATGCTGGGGGTGATGGTGCAGTTGATGATGGCCTGGACCACCACCCAGAGCAGGAGAGGGAAAGAGATAATACATTCTGACTACAGAGTACATTATATGTAACTTGGCATTAGATCATTAGATCATATCCTACACCAGGGACTTAAGCACAGGCACAATCCCATGGATTTACACACGTAAAACACACATCTGTAAGAGGATGTGACCTCCCCTCCCCCTTCCTTACAGTCCTAGGGCGGGGACGAACTATAAATACTCCCCCGTCCTCCGGCGTGGTCGCTAGCCGGGCCAGCGGCAGCTTAGAGGTGCAGTCTGCCTGTCTGAGGCTGGACGTAACACCGGCCCAGAGATTATAACACTGGTGACGACACACTGCTGCTGGGGACACTAAATGTGGGACAAACAGGAGGTGTTGGGAGATGAGATAGATTCACCCTCCTTCCGTCTCTCCACCCCTCCCATGCCCCTCCATCCCTCACTCCCCTCCCTTTGTTCCTCCCCTCCCCCTCCTCCCTCTTCCCTCACCCATGCCCCCTGCCTCCTCCCTCCCCTTTTCCCCCACCCATGCCCCCTGCCTCCATATCTGTAGTGATCTCCATCCAGGGGATGAGCAGAGAAGGAGGGGTCTCCTGTGTATATGCTTCAATAAGAGAAAATCATATTCCATACCCCCCCCCTCAGGGAGCCCAGAGGCTGCAGACAGAGAGGCTGCAAACTGTCAGAGGCTGCAGACTGAGAGAGGCTGCAGACTGAGAGAGGCTGCAGACTGAGAGAGGCTGCAGACTGAGAGAGGCAGCAGACTGACAGAGGCTGCAGACTGACAGAGGCTGGGGAGCAGTTTGGTGTGAATGAAGCAACACTCTCAATCCAAGTACATTACATAGTACATCCCAACCAGGGACTGTACAGCAGAAAATCAGAAACAGTTTGACAGAGTCAAGGAGACATAACACCATACGTGTTACTGAGTGTGTGATCTCCTGTGTTGACCTCACTTCCTGTGCTGTAACCCTACTTCCTGTGCTGTGATCTCACTTCCTGCGCTGTGACCTGACCTTAGTCCCGCCCACGCTGATGATGCGGTACACGTTGCGGTTGCTGTCGTAGAAGAAGGACACAGTGACGGCATGCTTGCTGGCCGGGATCCAGTTCCTCTTGGTGGATGGGTCGATCTGGAACACATGAGCCCTGGCACTGAACACAGGCTGCTCCCTGGGGAGGAGAGGAGAACACATGAGCCCTGCCACTGAACACAGGCTGCTCCCTGCCACTGAACACAGGCTGCTCCCTGCCACTGAACACAGGCTGCTCCCTGCCACTGAACACAGGCTGCTCCCTGGGGAGGAGAGGAGAACACATGAGCCCTGCCACTGAACACAGGCTGCTCCCTGCCACTGAACACAGGCTGCTCCCTGGGGAGGAGATTGAGAGAAGGGCAGAGAGGAGTAAAGAGGGAAGGAGAGAGAAAAAAGCAGACTTCAAGCTTAAACTGGAAGTTGCTAGTGAATGTTTCTCCCTCTTAATCTCTGTGTCTGTACCAGTCAGCCTGGCCTGTACCAGTCAGTCTGGTCTGTACCAGTCAGTCTGGTCTGTACCAGTCAGTCTGGCCTGTACCAGTCAGTCTGGCCTGTACCAGTTAGTCTGGCCTGTACCAGTCAGTCTGGTCTGTACCAGTCAGCCTGGCCTGTACCAGTCAGTTTGGTCTGTACCAGTCAGTCTGGTCTGTACCAGTCAGTCGGGGTTTTGCCTGCATCGTTGGCTAAAACAGGAAGTGGTCACACAGGAAATGGTCGGTCTACCAAAACCTTTCAAACACATCCCAGCCTGCCATGCTCCCAGCCTCTCTGCTCTGGCCAGTGTTGCTGTAGTGAGGTATCCTGGATACGGGTAAACATTCCAAAGCAACAGTGCCACTGGTGTTCTAGAATGCTGCAGCAGCTGACTGACCTAAACCCATAGACATATATATATATATGTCTATGCCTAAACCCCCTAACCCCCCCCTCCCTCCTCCAGGAAGTCTGGTGCTCTACCAGGAAGTCTGGTGCTCTACCAGGAAGTATGGTGCTCTACCAGGAAGTATGGTGCTCTACCAGGAAGTCTGGTGCTCTACCAGGAAGTATGGTGCTCTACCAGGACGTATGGTGCTCTACCAGGAAGTCTGGTGCTCTACCAGGAAGTCTGGTGCTCTACCAGGAAGTATGGTGCTCTACCAGGAAGTCTGGTGCTCTACCAGGAAGTATGGTGCTCTGCCAGGAAGTCTGGTGCTCTACCAGGAAGTATGGTGCTCTACCAGGAAGTATGGTGCTCTACCAGGAAGTCTGGTGCTCTACCAGGAAGTATGGTGCCCTACCAAGAAGTCTGGTGCTCTACCAGGAAGTCTGGTGCTCTACCAGGAAGTATGGCGCTCTACCAGGAAGTATGGTGCTCTACCAGGAAGTCTGGTGCTCTACCAGGAAGTATGGTGCTCTACTAGGAAGTATGGTGCTCTACCAGGAAGAATGCCAAATGTTATTGCAAGAAAGAAGAGAGCTGAGTCTCTGTCAGGCATACTATACAACATGTAAATAATCTGTCAACTACTTATATGGATCTCACTTGAGAAGAGATGATTTGGGATGTGGAATGGGGACAGAACAGTGATAGAGATGCAGGGCAACAGCAGTATAATCTGTATTCCAGTCTGACCTCTTTATCAAGCACTGTGTCCAGTACGAATTTCCAGATCTAGGGACTAGCCTTGCACTAGCCTGGTACTAGACTGTGACTAGCCTGGAACTGTACACTGGACTAGCTTGGAACTGTAGACTGGGAGTAGCAAAGCACTACCTTGGTACTAGACGGGGACAAATCTGGGACTGTAGACTGGTACTAACCTGGGACTACCAGGAACTGTACACTGGGAGTAGCCTGGAACTGTAGACTGGTACTAACCTGGAACTGTAGACTGGGAGTAGCAAAGCACTAGTTTGGTACTAGACTGGGATTAGCCTGGGACTGTAGACTGGTACTAGCCTGGAACTGTAGACTGGGAATAGCGAAGCACTAGTTTGGTACTAAACTGGGATTAGCCTGGGACTGTAGACTGGTACTAACCTGGGACTACCTGGAACTGTACACTGGGAGTAGCCTGGAACTGTAGACTGGTACTAACCTGGCACTAGCCTGGTACTGTAGCCTGGTACTAGCCTGGTACAAACCTGGTACTAACCTGGGACTAGCCTGGCAGGCCTTAGGTAGGGAGGCCTGTGGGTAGTGGCCGGATTATTTGGTGAAACGATTAAACCTCTGTCCTGAAATCAACACAGATCTCACTCTAAAAGCGTATGGATCAATAACTGGCTCGTTCACGTCCACCGATCACCTCAGTAATAACACAGCCTGAGCATCCTAACCAATCACTGGGCTGCTACTGGAGCAGGACAAGCAGGACACCGGATCACGGTGGGTCTGTCAGGGGCTACTCTCTCGCACACACACACACACACTCTCTGTCTTGCACACACACACTCTCTCTCTCACACACACACACACAATCTCTGTCTCGCACACACACACACACACACTCTCTCTCTCTCTCGCACACACACACACACACACTCTCTCTCTCACACACACACAATCACTTTCGCACACACACACTCACTTCCTCTCTCACACATCCTCTCTCCTATTCTGTCTTTCAATTGTTTTCCTCTCTCCTCTTCTCACCCTCTCTTCCTCTCACTGTCTCTATATGTCCAGGTTGTATATCTTCCTCTCTCCTCTTCTCACCCTCTCTTCCTCTTCCCTTCATCTCTTCTGACTCATTTTCCATTTACTCTCTTCCCTCCTTTCTCTTCATGTTCTCCCTCTCCTCTCTCCATTATCCTTTTCCTGTCGCTCCTTCGCTTTACACTCCGCTATCTTTCCCTTCTCCCCCTCCTTGCTCTCTATGTCTCATTCCGTCTCACTCATCTTCCCCCGCCTCGCTCTCTGTTGCCCCTACTCTCTCACCTCTCTCTCCCAAACCTCTCTTTCTCACACAACCTCCTCCTCCCCCCTTCCTGCCTGCATGACAGTGTCGAGGTCCAGGCAGAGCTGTTAGAACAGAACTGAGGTGTTCTGCAGCTCAGCAGCCAACAGGGACACAACAGACCACTGAAACCTGCATCTATTAACTACATACATCGGCAAACACAACAGCTCCAAAAGCGCTTCAGTCCACACGTCCTAATTACAAAGTTCAAGTCTTTTATTTGTCAGGTACACAGAACAACACAAGGTTAGACTGGGCACTGAAATTCTTAAGACAAGACAACGCAAGCACCTGGCATAACATAACATATAAGTACACGGAACATAATTTACATCTAAGCTAAGCTTAAATAAGTGAAACTTCCTAAATATACAGATAGCAATAAATAATCGACTATATCAACCCTAATACTAAAACTTCCCAAATTACAGATAACAATAAATAGTACACTATACTAATCCTAAATGCACATAAAACCTGTTTCAACCCTATAACCTATTCTAACCTAAGTGGAGTACAGTACAATAGTGCAATTTGCAGGTCAGTGACTAAGTCAATGACCATACAGGAGCCTGGTGGCGAGGTACAGTGAGGTACAGTAGTGCAATGTTATCGATAGTGCAACCAGTAGCTGAAAGTGACAGAGTATAAGTGACTAGTGTGCAGTAAGCATCCCTCAACCCGAGTTTACAGACCAACTAAAACGAGTTCTCCAGATCTTAGAGTTGTTGGCAGTGGTCCATTCTAGTCTCGTTCTTAACAGATCCTTCATAATGATGGGCTAGCATGATAGAATTCCAAGATCAAGGTGCCACGTTTAGCTGTTAACTTTCACTGTTAACTGTCAAAAGTTGTCACCGTCACATATCTGGTTGTCACGGTTACATACCCAGTTGTCACGGTTACAAAGCGAGTTGTCACCATGTGTCACTTTCCCCCTAAAACTAACAAGGTTTTTTAGTCTGAAACAGGCACACTGTATGACAGTGTGGTGAGACCCGGAGACCCTCAAGAGGAGAAACACATACCTTTCTCGATGGTGTGGAAACATCTTACAAGGAAAGAGAGGCACCTTTTCTGTGGAAGAAGAGGATTTCAACGCAATTAAATAACCGTTCAAGTCAAGCTTTGAGTTACAGAGCCATGTAATAAGCTTGTGTCTGACGGAACGAGAGCAGCCCAACTGAATAACAAGCCAGTCGGGGCGTCTCATTTGTATACTAAGTGTTAACAATACACACGAAGGTCATTCATCGTCTGCAAACGCAAAACTTTTTTCCTTCACTTTCTGCCTCTTTTTTCATAGCAACAGTTGCTAGACTGGAACCATCTTCGGATAGATAGCAGATTTTGACAATGAACACTCACCCCATTGCGCTGTAAAAGATTAATCAGAGCAGTTATTTGTCGTCCCGTGCGTAACTTACAGTGTTGCAGACCACCGCTGCAATACCGGGGCTGTCCTCCCAGTACCGTATAGTGTCCCACCGGTTGCTAATTTCACTGCAAAGCGCAACTTCACTCTCGTTGCACGACAACCGAGTGACATCAGAATCGATTCCGTTGGAGTTTCGCTACGGTGGCAGCGCGAGGACAGAACCGTTGAAACGAAGTACGCGTCTCGTCAACAGAAGTGGCATTGGTCCGATAGATCATGGACGAGATATCTCGGTGGTACTTGGTTGCACTTCAATAAAATCGCAACGCGTTAGCCCGTGAAGCATCTTATACCGGTGTGCTCCATATACGGAGCTCTGCGTTGGTTACAAAGTGTTGCTTGCCGCGAGATACTTAGCGACGAATCACGGTGGGAGAGAAAGCGCTGACAGCCGGTGACTTCTCTGTGCCGTCGGCTCCAGTTGCAGGTCAACATCGCCACTTGTCGGTTAGAGTCGGTCATTTAATCTCTGGCATCTCTCCTGAGGAAATGAAGCGGAGCTTAATAGGCATGTTTCATACATTCTGAAAGTTAGGAAACGTTGTTCCAAATCCTACTATTCCCGGGAGAACAGAAAACTATAAAAATGCCGATGAATCTAAAGAAGTGACTTCCAGAGAATGGGAAGCAGGTGATCCAGGTAAACATGAGCATAGCACACTTTAGGGGGAGGACACATCTTGCATAGTTCTCTGTGTCCTCCTCTGTGTATCTGCATTTTACACCAGAAAACGGAGATATTAGAATGTTTTAATCAAACTCATAGCATCAGAACTTCAGAATTAGAACGTCAGTATTATACCTTTTAACACAGATAAGGAACACAAATAAACAAAGTTAATTTCACATTTCTATAAACATTAATTGTGCGTGCAATAACTTTCCTGAGATGTACATAATGATTGGTAAAAATATATTCTAATTTTAAAATAACACACAAATGAAAAATTTAACACGAGACTGTCAATAAACCAGCCAGCCAGTTCCTATTACCTGCAGGCCTGAGTGCAGCAATTAAAGCCTAGACAGGATCACCCTGGTCATGATAGGAGGATGATAAAGGACAGAGACTCTCTGGGTCACTACGCACACAATCACCCAGATAAAAATGTTTATACACACGATGTTTGTACACACAACGACTGCTGGTAGTGCACACGGTCAGGTTCCACTGTGAGAGTCCAGGTGGACTCGGTGTTTTAGTGTCTTTGATGGTCCTGGTTCTGCTGGTCCTGGTTCTCACGGTCCTGGTTCTCACGGTCCTGGTTCTCACGGTCCTGGTTCTGCTGGTCTTGGTTCTGCTGGTCCTGGTTCTCACGGTCCTGGTTCTCACGGTCCTGGTTCTGCTGGTCTTGGTTCTGCTGGTCCTGGTTCTCACGGTCCTGGTTCTCACGGTCCTGGTTCTGCTGGTGTTCCCCATGCCCCCCCCCCAGCAGCATCTCTCCCACCAGGGCCTGCAGGGCCCTGCCCAGCTGGCCCCCCCACTGTAGGGCCTCCCCAGGGGGGGCACATGCACGAAGGCCACCCTGCCCCCGCCCTGTAGCAGGGACGTGTAGTAGGTGTAGTCACACAGGTACCTGGGGCAGACAGCGAGAGGAGAGGAGGGAGAGAGATGGAGAAAGAAAGAAAGACAGTTAGAGGGGGACAGAATAGACATTCATTTAGGGGACACTTATCTAAAGTGATGTACATGGGAGATTTGAACCTGGGATCTCTTGAGCTGAAGTCATATGATCTAACTCTATCCCCAAGAAAAATTAAGAGACAGAGAGAGAGACAGAGATGAAGAGAGAGAGACAGAGATGAAGAGAGAGAGAGAGAGAGAGAGAGAGAGAGAGAGAGAGAGAGAGAGAGAGAGAGAGAGAGACAGTGATGTGTGGTGCTTACCTGCCGGCATCCCTGGACACAGACAGCTCCACCTGCTGGTGAGAGGAGCCCAGGCGCCTGCAGACCAGCTCCATGTCCAGGTCAGAGGTCAGGCAGTCAGGCCCCGCCTCCACGCAGCACTGGGAGGCTGGGCAGAAGCGGCTGTTGTCCAGACGACAGTAACCATGGTTGTGGCCACACTGCTCCAGGGTTACTGTGGTAGCGATGCCGGACACACCCACATGGACCACCAGCTTGTAATTGACAGAAAGGAAGAGTTTACCTTAACTACGGTAACACACTGGCCTGCAAGCAAAAGCTCTATTGTGATCAGATCAAACCAAATCTAGTTGTATCAACCCTTTAACAAGCAATGTCACAGAGGGCTTCACATACGTCCACAGAACTGCACCTAAACCAACAAATGTGATTGGCTCCCAGCTACCTGTGGCTGGTGGCATTTCCATAGCGATGGCAGTAAGCGCTGAATGGCCTGGTACTCAACGGGAAGCTCGTACACCTGAAGCTCCACCCCCTCCCCCAGACCAAGGCACTCCAGTTCCTTTGCAAACCAGAAGCAGGAAGTGCATGAGGAGCAGGAAGTGCATGAGGAGCAGAGTTTTAGACAACACCCACTATCAGTCAGGTTAGCCTGTTGTGTCATATCAGACAGGCTGGTTACCTGAACAGCCACCCAGCTGGCGTTGACAGCATGTTCTCCAAAAGGCTCAAACCCTGAAAACACAACATCAGCCTTCAGCTAGTAACACACCTGCATCACCTAGCAACACACCTGCATCACACATGTATGGAGTCAAATTAGAATCAATAATATTTTGCATCCTCAGAAAAAGATTTGCATCTGCAGAAAAAGATTTGAACCCGTAAAAAAAGTATTGGGCAAATTATTTTCGCATAATACAAATCTTCCGGGTTCTGAACTGGTTGCAGTTCCACTCTAGTTCCATATGATGGCGCTAACGTTCGAGTGCAGAATGAATGGAGGTCCCCTCAAAATCCACTTTTCTCAGGATATAATTTTTTGACTAGTTATTTGAATTCTGAATTCAAAAGGGGAGGCCAAAAAAATACAAACTGCTGGGTGTTAGATTTTTTTGAAAGTCGCCTTTCTTTTCTAAAACGCCTTTTAAAATGTCAATGAGGTCATACACATCCTCTAATATTTTCTAATAATGTTGCTAATGCTCTGACATTCTGATTCTGTTTCGGAAGCCATCAAGCAGAATCCTAGCCTGGCTCTGCCCTGCTACGTACTTCCGCTCAATTTGGATTTTGCTTCTGTACTAGGTCTGGGATGTCGGTTCTGAAGTCGGTTTCCAGAAACAATTTTTTTGTAGGTCCAATCAGAGAACAGAGGGAGTGGCTGAGAACGATGACGTTAATGTCGTGCACTTGTTTAAGTTGTTCAGTAATGGCGGCGGAGAAAGATGCGAGCGAAACTATTCTGCCGTTGTGGCAACGCTGCCGAATATAGGTTAAAGCCGGAGCAAGAACATTCCTTGCTGAGTTTTGTTGGTGGCCATTGTGTTGTGGCCCTCCTCCCCACGGGGTTCAGGAAAAGTTTGATTTTCCAGCTACGGCATCTTAGCCTGACGTTGTCATACTCATAATTCTAGTCAGAATATGAGTCTGAGAACTCTCCGTTGGGCTTTGACTACAGGGCGTGTTTCAAACGAGCCTGGAAAACAAATGCCTCTTCGCTCAATTGGATAGATCTACAACCAATCAGAGCAACAGAGTATGTGACGTATGTTAAGCACCGCATAGTTGTTGTCAACAGAACTAAACAACAAGCAGACTTGAAGTATGCTTGAAGAATGAATACAAACGATTTTTGCCGGTGTTGTAAAATTAATTTAAGGGTAGGGAGAGTACTTGTTCACACGGTCAACCTTTTTGAGCGAAACAATAAAGGGCAATGGCATATACGAAGTTCTCCGTTTAGGATTACAACTCCATCGGGGCCAGCTGATAAATTAAACTTTTACCGAATCCCGTAGGAAGGACGGCAAAAACATATTTTCCATCGACAAATGCCTTGATTGCGTCTCTCTGTTCCTCTTTCAAACTTAATGCGCTGTCGATGTCTTCTAAAACAGACTCGATGGCAGAATCACAACATCCCAGATCTCCAGCGGTAGCCATGTTTGTTCAAAACGAATTCAACTTAAGCGCTCTTTTGTGACGTGGGTGATTACGTTACTGTTGATCATCTGTCCATCATCGTATAAAGCCCGCCCTGGCAATTTCATTGGTTCGCCCAGATTCTGGTTTTCTGTAGTTGGTCCCCAATACGAGACCCTCCAGACCCAATTTCCCGAACACATTTATTTTGGGCGGGGAGAAGTTGGGCTGGCAGCCAGGCTACAATACGAGACCCTCCAGACCCAATTTCCCAAACAAATTTATTTTGGGCGGGGAGAAGTTGGGCTGGCAGCCAGGCTAACGGCATCTAGCTCCGTTACAGTAGTGGTAAAGGAGTTGGCTAAGGCGAACGCTTGCGATTGGTTATGGCAAATCAGAGTGGCTCTGGGCGGATCCAATAGTTTTAAATTTCAACAGAGGACCCGCCTTCAAGGAAGTTAACGTTTGTCAATCGAGACATCCCAGACCCTCTGTAAAAATGAAATGTACGAGGGTCTGGTTAGGACCAGGCTAGCGGAATCCCTGGTCGTAGTCAGTCCTTCACTAACCAATCACCATTCAGCTCACCAATCACTCACAGAACATCGTAGAAATTGAGAAACAGGAAGCCTACATAGACAAATATTGCTTCAGAAATCGATCTATTCCAAAAAATTATTCTGTTCAACCCACAAAGAAGCATGACCAATGATTCACAGAAAGGAGAAAGAACATACAAGAACATTCAAATCTGTGACTGTTTAGCGTGAAATGTAAATTACGCATTTAGATTTCGAAGTAGCCTACAGCAAAAACGAGGGGAAACAAGTGCCAGAGAGTATTCACTGACTCACTTATTCGCTCAAGCAACTAGTGTGAAAAATGAACAGCTTGTTTGTATCCATAACATAACGACATCAAGAAGACAGCATAAACAGTCTTGCATCAACGACTCACCGGTCACAATCACCGTCTTCTTGGTGGCCATGTAGTTATTATATTCGTTTCCTTCTAATTATTCATATCCCGGTGAGTTTAGTTAAATGTCTCATCCATCTTTCCCTCCCTCTCTATTGCCGCTCTTGTTCTATGTTTGTTGTCAACTCAACCGCAACAGTACAGAGCGAAGCTGAACCACAGCGTCATCTGCTGTTGTGGTGTGGTCTGTTGCACAGACAACCGTTTACGGAAAACTGTACAATAAGTACACTGCCGCTTTCTTTGTCGTCATTATGACACTATAGTTGATAGGCTAAGGAGCCTTATGAACAGAGTGAAGGATACAGTGCATAAAGCTGAAACCCTACACCAGGCAGTAAGGGTGTTACTAGGCAGTAAGAGTGTGTTACCAGGCAGTAACAGTGTGTTACCAGGCAGTAAGGGTGTGGTACCAGGCAGTAACAGTGTGTTACCAGGCAGTAAAGGTGTGGTACCAGATAGTAATAGTGTTACCCGTTAGTTTAGGTTGTGTTACCAGGCAGTGACAGTGTGTTACCAGGAAGTAAAGGTGCATTACCAGGCAGTAACAGTGTGTTACCAAGCAGTAAAGGTGCATTACTAGGCAGTAACAGTGTGTTACCAGGCAGTAACGGTGAGTTACCAGATGATAAGAGTGTTACCAGGCAGTAAAGGTGTTGCCGGGGGAAGTCATTAAACCGTTCCATCCCGTGGTCGTAGGAGTGGTTCCATCACAACCTCCGGTGGCCTCAGTGATGACAGCGTTCCATCTGCGCCCAGCCCAGCAGTGACTCACCCTGCTGGGGTCCCAGATGCACACTGGCCTGCTTGGATGGACAGAATAACACACTGCTGCAAAACACTTCTGTTAAACATAACGCTTCTTTTTTTGCTGTGAAATCAGTAACAAAGGTTTTTCTCATACGTGGTGATGAAGGCTCTGAAGGGCTACCTAGACACACACACACATGCTGGAAGCCTGTTTACCACCCAAACATTCTGCACTGCAGTCCTTATCCTCTCCCCTCCCTCCTCCTCCCTCCATCCCTTCCCTCTATTCATTCACCTGCTTCTGCGTCACTACCCATGTCAGTGTTACCATGGAGACTAATGATGCCCTTTTTGTGTTCCGTGGTGCTGCTGCGGTCGACAGTTCACAGACGTCATCACTTCCTGTCCATCCCCCCGTCTCCCTTATCCCTCCTCCTCCATCTCTCCTCTCCTGCTTGTGTCCACCCTCCTCCACCTCACCTCCTGCTGGTCTCCCTCCTCCTCCACCTCACCTCCTGCTGGTCTCCCTTCTCCTCCCTCCTCCTCCACCTCACCTCCTGTTTGTCTGCCTCCTCCTCCACCCTCCTCCACCTCACCTCCTGCTGGTCTCCCTCTTCCTCCACCCTCCTCCACCTCACCTCCTGTTTGTCTGCCTCCTCCTCCACCCTCCTCCACCTCACCTCTTGCTGGTCTCCCTCCTCCTCCCTCCTCCTCCACCTCACCTCCTGTTTGTCTCCCTCCTCCTCCACCCTCCTCCACCTCAACTCCTGCTGGTCTCCCTCCTTCTCCACCCCCCTCCACCCCACCTCCTGTTTGTCTGCCTCCTCCTCCACCCTCCTCCACCTTCTCTCCTGCTGGTCTCCCTCCTCCTCCACCTCTCCCACTGCTCCTCCTTTTCACCTCACCTCCTCTGTTTTTCTAAATGGTCAAATAGTTGTAATAAATCGGTTCATAAGTGTGTGTTTTCTGTTTGAGCAGACAGTGCTGTGTTGGGCTGGCCCCCAGGAGGGGGAGTTTGTCTGAAGTCTGTACCTCTACCAGCCCCCAGAATCAGGACTGAACCTGGTTGTTCTCTGTCCCTGTTTTGTGGTGTACCACAACAGTCTGTCAGGGAACTCACTTCCTGTCAGAAAACACTTCCTTGTAATGTCATTATAAATAGACGCTTTCTTGGAAAAGCCCCCCATTGTTCCCCCTGACCTATCAGATGAAGACTAGAAGCCCCCTGACCTATCAGATGAAGACTAGAAGCCCCCTGACCTATCAGATGAAGACTAGAAGCCCCCCGACCTATCAGATGAAGACTAGAAGCCCCCTGACCTATCAGATGAAGACTAGAAGCCCCCTGCACTTAGTTGAATGTTGATATAAATGCATACACAAACACAGCAACATAACCACAAACTACAGCTTTTCAAAGACTAGGTATTCCCTTGTATTGTGGTATGATATGTTGTAAAGATGACGTTGGAACACTGTAAAGGGAACACTGTACAGTACAAAGTTTCTGTGAACATTATCCGTGTCGGGCGCGCCCCTCCCTGCTCTTCCCGCCCCGCCCTGGCGACCCAGGGCGTTCTATTCTATGACATCAAACCACAATGCACTGCGCTGTTTGCAGTTTACCCTCAGTCTCCATAGCAATACAGACAAGCTCGGCCCCTTATTTAAATTGAACCGGAAATAAACGTCATTTCGGGCCAATCTCCTCGCTCTGAAATGACATAATGGAATTTTTAGGGATAGAAACCGTGCAGAGGGTTGGGCGCGCGCATAGGAGTTTTGCCACCGGGAAAAAAGGCTTCAGCCGCTAGAGCAGGACGAAAAAAAGGTTATCGTTTAAACCTTTATAGCTAGCTAAACCGAACAATCGAATTGGCAGCTTTCAATACTAACAGCTGTTTAGAGGTTAGTTATAGAGAAAATATATCGTTTTACTTAAACGATTTTGTCACTGATCGTCTACATGCGTAACGCGCCCCAAACCCTCATGTGAGGGTGTAGAATGGAAACAGCCTTCTGTCCCAGTCTGCTGAGTATCCGAGGGCTCTCTAGCGTGTTGTCCCAGAGCAGCATGATGAAGAAGGAGCTGAGCCTGGCACTGACTGAGCAAAGCTCCAGCCTCAAGCCCAGCCTGCGGGACGCGGACGGCCTCCTCGCCTCTCCGGACCTGGGGCTCCTGAAGCTGGCCTCGCCAGACCTGGAGCGGCTCATCATCCAGTCCAACGGGATGGTGACCACCACCCCGACCTCGCAGTTCCTGTACCCGCGGTCCGCAAGTGACGAGCAGGAGTTCGCGGAGGGCTTTGTGAAGGCGCTGGAGGATCTTCATAAGCAGAATCAGCTGAGCGAGGGGACGTGCGTGCAACCGGACAGACTGGACCTGGTCGGTACCAACGCAGCCCCAGTCTGTTTACCGTCAGACCTTCCCGTTTATACGACTCTAAATAGATATGGAGCGAGCCCACTGGGCACTACGGTTAACTATTCCACTGACACTACACCCTTCCCTCCGCCGCCGTCTCATCTGCTGAGCGCGCAGCAACAGGCGGCTGCGGCAGCGCTGTCACGACTCCAGGCTCTGAAGGACGAGCCGCAGACGGTGCCGGACATGACGAGCTTCGGCGACAGCCCGCCGCTCTCCCCCATCGACATGGACAACCAGGAGCGCATCAAGGCGGAGCGGAAGAAGCTGCGCAACAGAATAGCGGCGTCCAAATGTCGCAAGCGGAAGCTGGAGCGGATCTCCCGCCTGGAGGATAAAGTGAAGAACCTTAAGACGCAGAACACGGAACTGTCCTCCACGGCCACCGCGCTGCGGGAGCAGGTCGCCCAACTTAAGCAGAAGGTCATGAATCACGTCAGTAACGGTTGTCAGCTTCTCCCAAACCAGGTACAAGCTTATTAAAGACGCCCACAGGTACATACGGACGGGCATAACGGCCCGCCTCCGGCAGTAAGGACACAGATTAACTGAAACGTTACCCTGGCGTTTACTCTCAGCAAAGAGATGCAAACTGGGAGTCTAATGGAACTGGAACATGGCGGTATTTTACCCAGGCTATGTTAAGGCGGCCAAGCTGTTAAAATATGTTTTTTTTTAGCAAACTGACTGCTGCTGTTCAAGTGGGAGCTACTGCAGCCCGGACCACAGCGCTGCCTACATCCGGGACAATCTCATGCAGCGGGCTAGCAGCGTCTCTACCGTGTAATATAATGCCTTACTTGTTTACAAGCACTTATCAATGACAAATAATGTATATTTTTATTTACCAAAACATACGTGTCTTATTTTGTATTGTCTTTTTTTTTTTTGGGGGGGGGGGGGGGGGGGGGGGGGGGGGGGAGATCTCTGTGCATGTCCTGTCGTTGTTGAGTAGAGGAGCCTAATCCTAGTTGTATTTACAATAGCCTATATACATGTGCAGTTCGTTTGCAGTCGGTCTCTTGATGTGTTGAAAACTCTGTGTAGCAATTTAACGGGATTTTACCTCTCAATAGTGACAATTAAATTCACTGAATTATTTAAGCTGTGTTGCTGCTTGTCTGTTCTTGTTGTATCACGCCGGTGCATAAACAAGGTCTGGTTACGAGGATACCGAGCCCAGCACAAAGTCTGGTCACCGAGCCCAGCACATGCGGACCAAACAAGGAGCCGGTGCTGGGAATCGCGACCTCACGTTCCTCAGGTTGCAGGTCTCCATGGAGATTCGGTGAGATCACGCCACCTGGTGGCCACATGGCGCACCATTGTGGTGCACCTTTATGGCTGCTGGACCTGAAGAGATATTCTATGGTGAGTTGTATAGTACATCGCATAGTACATGTTAGATGTCTACATAGTAAAATATCAATAGCACATGTTAGATATATCGTTTTTCTAGACTGCCGAGATGGCAAAAGTACACACATCCTTCACTCAAGTAGAATAGAAGTACAGGTACTCATGTTTAAAAGGACTCTGGTAAAAGTTGAAGTATTGTCAACACCTTTTCACTCAGGTAAAGTAAAGAAGTATCTGCTCTGACATATACTTAAATAAAAAGTAGCCATTACTACTACCTGTTAGACCTCACATCCTAGTAGCACATTAATACAAAAAGACACTGTAGACACACACGGAGCATTTGCCTGGAATCCTGTTTGACGTGGACAATTTTGAACATCTCCCTCATATGACCATGGGTGATGAGGAATGTCTCTATTCTCAGTCATGTCCACATCTAATTCCCTCTGTCTCATCCATAACATACCTTTTTTTCCACAGTGAAAGGAGATGAGACAGGAGGAGGTGAACTGAGAAGCCAAAAATGAGTAGATTAAAGCAGAGCACAGTACAATAGAGTACAATAGAGTTACGTCCTCATTTTTTTTATTGCCTTCTGCCTTGCCCCATGGTAGCTTCGTAGACTAGCTTACATTTGTTGTGCGTGATAGCCAGGAAATGAAAAAAAGGCACGGAATGACAATAAATAATATTGATCATGCCACCAAGTACATATGAAAACTAAAGTAACAAGCCTGGTTTGAAAATGTAAGAAGTAGAAAGTACAGATATTTGTGTAAAAAAATGTAAGGAGTGAAAGTAAAAAGTTGTCAGAATAATGTATAGTGAAGTACTGATACCAAAATCATCTACTTAAATTTGTTACGTACAGTAACACAATATTTTTTACATCCCATCTCTGGCAGACTGCTGAGACAGACAGGTACCATACAAACAGGTACCAGACAGACAGCCAATATACATTAGAATCCCAGAAGTCATATTTCTCATTTATTAATTTCTCAAAGTCTTTAGCAAACCTGGATTTACAGAATTACAGCACAATTCACACATGACTAAAACCGAAGGAAATGAACTCCCATATTTTCAAGAAGGAAGATGGGAGGAGCCTAACAGGAAGATGGGAGGAGCCTAACAGGAAGATGGGAGGAGCCTAACAGGAAGATGGGAGCAGGGCTCACAGGCAGGTTAACAGCTGTAGCAAAACACAAACAAACATTTTAAAACAGTTAACGTTAACAAAGTTAACAGATGCGGTAAAAAGTGTAGAAAGTGTCTGGCTATTCTGCTTCTTGTTTTAAGCGTTGACTGAGTGCAGTTCTGACTAGTGGCTCCCTAGATGGCTCCCCTAGAGGCCTGGAGCAGAACTGCAGCAGAACTGGACAAGATGTCCAACAGCCAGAAGCTGCCTGGGACAACCCCTCCACACCTGGGTCAGGGTTACCATCAGGACCTGGGGTCAGGGGTCACCATCTGGGTCAGGGTCTAAGGGTTACCATCAGGACCTGGGGTCACCATCAGGATCTAAGGGTTACCATCAGGGTCAGGGGTCACCATCTGGGTCAGGGTCTAAGGGTTACCATCAGGACTTGGGGTCAGGGGTCACCATCAGGGTCAGGGGTCACCATCAGGGTCAGGGTCAGGGCTGCTCTGCACATGCTCAGTACAACACCCAGAGGAGTGTTCAAAGTTCCTCTCTGCTGTAGGACACACACACGCTCACACACACACATGCTCACACGCTCGCACACACACATGCTCACACGCTCGCACACACACATGCTCACACGCTCGCACACACACATGCTCACACGCTCGCACACACACGCACGCTCGCACACAAACACACGCTCACACACGCTCACACACACACACACGCTCACACACACACATGCTCACACACGCTCACACACACACACGCTCACACGCTCGCACACACACATGCTCACACGCTCGCACACACACATGCTCACACGCTCGCACACACACATGCTCACACGCTCACACACACACATGCTCACACGCTCGCACACACACATGCTCACACGCTCACACACACACATGCTCACACGCTCGCACACACACATGCTCACACGCTCGCACACACACATGCTCACACGCTCACACACACACATGCTCACACGCTCGCACACACACATGCTCACACGCTCGCACACACACATGCTCACACGCTCGCACACACACATGCTCACACGCTCACACACACACATGCTCACACGCTCGCACACACACATGCTCACACGCTCACACACACACATGCTCACACGCTCGCACACACACATGCTCACACGCTCGCACACACACATGCTCACACGCTCGCACACACACGCACGCTCGCACACAAACACACGCTCACACACGCTCACACACACACATGCTCACACGCTCGCACACACACGCACACAAACACACGCTCACACACGCTCACACACACACATGCTCACACGCTCGCACACACACGCACGCTCGCACACAAACACACGCTCACACACGCTCACACACACACACACGCTCGCACACTCACCCCCTTCCTGTTCTTGGCTCTCTGCACAACACTTGACAGCCGTCCCTTCACTACCATGCAAGCAACACGCCGCCACCACCACCACCACCATCATCATCATCATCTCTAAAACATTAATAAATAAAGCTATAAATAATGTATAAATATAAACGTGGACATAATTGAGGTGATAAAGCATCTCTGTGCCTGAGCTCCAACACAACCTCTAGAACATTCACATCACTTCCATCCCCGGAACTTTTAGAAGAACTGGGTGACATCACAATGACGTCACCATGACGAACATTCTTTAGAACACCACATCCTCAGGTAACAACAAAGGGGCCAGTGTGTTTACAGTTACAGATCTTGTGTGTGTGTGTGTGTGAGAGAGAGTGTACGTGTGTGTGGTTTACGCAAGATAATTATCCTCTTGAGAATGTGTTGCACTCTAACGTGGGAGGAGCATCTCAAGGTTGTGTCCTCAAATCTAGAACAAGCTTGTTCACACCAAACATCCAAGTTAGAAAACCTCACATTCAACAACATGCACCTCCAGCAAAACAGTGAATAAACAAGAAATATTTTTTTCTTTCTTTTTACTATACGTTCCTATACTAACCCATCTTTTAAAATGATCCTCTTATTTTAGTGTAGCCCGCCACCCCTCTAGAGACAAGGAGGGTTGTTGCTAGGCAGTAGGAGGGTTGTTGCTAGGGAGTAGGACAGTTTCTGTGCCCATAAGTCCTGCTACCCCAGATCACTCCAGACTGACACTAAGTTAAATTCTGTAATCTTGATTTAGGAATGTTTTTTTTGTGGATATCTTATTATGGGATATGTTTGCAAACGTGATGTTGTATTACTTGACCTTGATATCTTTATCAGCCACTGATTGGTGGTTAGAAGCCAAGGCCAGACATATCAGCCAAGCAGAAGCCAGAGAAGCCACATACATACAGGTTGTGTGCATGTAGGGCTCTGTGTGTATGTGTGTGTGTGTAGGGCTGTGTGTGTGGGTGTAGGGCTCTGTGTGTGTGTGTGTGTGTGTGTGTGTGTGTGTGTGTGTGTGTGTGTGTGTGTAGGGCTCTGTGTGTGTGTGTGTGTGTAGGGCTGTGTGTGTTGGGCTCTGTGTGTGTGTGTGTGTTGGGCTCTGTGTGTAGGGCTGTGTGTGTGTGTTCAGCAGGCACAGTCCTGGTGGGCCCTCTGAGGCTGCTCAGTGAGCTGGGGCCCTTGCTTGGCCCCGGTCAGGGTGGGGTCAGCGTTGTCCAGACTCTCAGACATCCTCTCACAGATCACGTCCACCAAACGCTCGAACGTCTGCTTCACGTTAATGTTGTCCTTCGCACTTGTCTCAAAGTACTCAAACCCTGGGAGAGGGGAAACAGGAGTTAAGCAGTCATACCTTAACAGCATCAGAACCAGGAGCTTGAATCAGTCATGACAGATGTTCTCCTATTTTCTCCTATCCTCCTTTATTCAGCCAGGTAGGCTAGTTGAGAACAAGTTCTCATTTACAACTGCGACCTGGCCAAGATTCAACATAGCAATAAGACATATACAACAGAGTTTCACATAGAATAAACAAGCATAATAAGCATAGTAATTACAAATAAAACAGTTTAACACTGAGGATAAAAGTGCAGGTAGAAATACTGGAGTGCAAAGGAGCAAGATTAAATAAATCATCTGTGATAGACTGCATCCAATTTATTGAGTATATTGTTGGCGGCTAATTTATATATGACATGGTTCTACCCTAACTCTGAGTGTGTGTTTGCTCTAGCGTGTGTGTGTGTGTATTGTAGTGTGTGTGTATGTGAGAGCCTCACCTAACTGGTCAGACAGCTGCCTCCCTCTCTCTGCAGCCACCACCCTCTCGTCCTCCATGTCACACTTGTTCCCCACCAGCAGCACCTGGGCGTTGTCCCAGGAGTACGTCTTGATCTGGGTGGCCCTACGCGCACACACACACACACACACAGTTAACATATACGCTATACAATCATAACCACATCCAAACACATCAGTGACACACAGAGAAACAGACAGATACACACACACACACGGAAACACACCCAGACTCACCAGTCCTGCACAGCGTTGAAGGAGTCTTCGTTGGTGATGTCGTACATGAGAATGAAGCCCATGGCTCCTCTGTAGTAGGCTGTGGTGATGGTCCTGTATCTCTCTTGCCCTGCTGTGTCCTGGACACACACACACACACAAGCACACACACAAGCACACGCACAAGTTCTTACTCGTACAGTGTATATACAGTGTCTGTGCATGCGGGTGTGTGAGGGCATGTGGGTGTGGTGTGTGTATGAGTGTGCATGCGTGTGTGTATGTTACGTGTGTGAATGCGTGTGTGCAGGTGTGTGTGTGTCACCTCCCTGTCCTCCCTCACCCAGATCTGCAGCTTGATCCTCTTGTCGTTCCTGTAGATGGTCTTCACCTTGAAGTCTATTCCCACCGTGCTGACAAAGGCCGGCGTGAACGAGTCGTCAGCGTAGCGGAAAAGGAAGCTGGTCTTGCCGACGCTGCTGTTGCCAATGATGAGGATCTTGAACATGTAGTCAAAGTTCTGGTCTGACGACTCCTTCTGCCCGTAAGAGGCTGTTGCTGACGCCATCTTCTGACAGGAGGAGGAGGGAGGAGGATGAGTGTGTTGGGAGTCAGGTGGCTGAGCGGTTAGGGATCGGGCTAGTAATCTGAAGGTTGCCAGTTCGATTCCTGGCCATGCCAAATGACGTTGTGTCCTTGGGCAAGGCACTTCACCCTGCTTGCCTCGGGGGGAATGTCCCTGTACTTACTGTAAGTCGTTCTGGATAAGAGCGTCTGCTAAATGACTAAATGTGTGTGTGTCTGTGTGAAGGGTGTGTCTGTATATCGGTGTGTGTGTTAACATGTCTGTCTGTGTATGTAGCTGTGTTTTGGTATGTGTGTGTGCAGGCGTGTCCGTCAAGTTTAACAGTAAAGAAGTATGAGTTAAACTAGGTAAACCAATCGGAGACAGAGTCTATTGTGATCATGTTTCTGTATAAGAGGATCCACAGTCAGACTGAAGCAGGGGTGTGGAGCAACCTGAAGTCTGACAGGAACACTTCTGGTTCTAACCTTCCACTTCTGTTCTCCATCCATTCCAACATCCTCCTCCTCCTCTCTCCTCCTCCACCCATTCCTTCCTCTCTCCTCCTCCCCTCCCCTCCTTTCTCACTACTCTCTGTTTAGTGGGATAATCATGTGGAAGGTGAACTCGAGAACATCCAGCTGTTTATCCTGGATAACACAATGTTTTCTACGGTCCATGGGCAAACCATAACACGAGCTGTAGCGATAACAACAAGCTATAACTTGTACGTAACGGCGGAGCGAGACCGGTCTCTGACCGAGATAACGGGAGCGGAAGCGGTAGGGCTTAAACTAAGCATCGGCTCACCCGTATATCCAGTCAGTGATAGAACAGCATAACCCTTCACCCTGTGAGCAGCATAATAACTAGCATACAGGCAGTATTATAGTGCCTATGTGTGTTGAAACTTGGTCATGAATATATAGTCCATATGGTCCGCTTTTCAACACGTTGGAGGTAGCTGCGTTGCATTGCGCTGAGATGAAGCTGGTTTGAAACACTGACCAGCTGGTTGGCTTGCTAGCTAATAAGCTAAAGCTACCGCTTTACTGACACTGGCTGATCCTTGCTTACAAACAAAATGCTGCTACCCCGTACACTGGCAATATTCATTGAATATTCCCAGTAATACAGAAAACCACACAGGCAGTTAAAACATGAACGCAACCGATAATTATAGCAGCTCCCAAGCTAGCAGGACCACCCGGCTCTGAGGTTAGCTAGATAAGCATCCTAGCTATGTCAAATGAAGGTTACTCTTCCTTATTTCATCAGCAAATTTCTGTCCTTTACATCTCGTGTTTTTTCATATATCAAGAAATCCCATTGCGGTGTAGTTATTTGTTGCCATGCATTTGTAAAGAGATTAGCCAAAGGCTTACCGTGAAATATCCGTTTTATCTCACTGCTCCTTTGCTGTCTTGGTGGTGCACCTGCAGGAGCTCGAGCGTCTGTTGATTGACTGCCATGGATGGGGCGGGTTCGTAAGGAGCTAAAGAATGACTGGCAGTATAAAGAACCAAACAGCATGTTGGGCGTGCAGGCCCCGCCTACCCTGCTCTTGACTCCAGGGCTCCGTAGTATTGACGTTGATCACCGGGGGGGAATTATTTATTTAACAAAATCCATAAAATATCCATTTATCAAAATAAATGTTAGACATATGTTCTTATCTGCATAGATTCAGTCAATCAAATAAAATCACATGTATTCATATAGCCCTTTTTACAAACAATGTCACAGAGGGCTTCACATATGCCCAAAGAAATGGCCCTCAATCAACCTAAATCCTTTATGTGTGTGTGTTTGGTCACCAGTAAGCCTGACTGAACACAGAAAGGCAAAGCATGATAACGTTTCCTTTATTGGCAAGTTACAGACAGAGACAGAGACAGAGAGACAGAGAGACAGAGAGACAGAGAGACAGAGAGACAGAGAGAGAGAGAGAGAGAGAGAGAGAGAGAGACTACAGCAAACGGCTGTAGGTGGATTGTCAAGGCTGAGCAGAGGGAGAGACGGCGAAAGAGAGAGAGAGATGGAGAGATTTGGAGTAAGAGGAGGACAGGGACATGGAGGAGGAGAAGAACAATATTTCTCAGAGGAGAGAATAGTCTTGATCTTTAACTACTGATAGTTTATTATCTGTAGAAACCTGAAAGTGTTTTTGCTTCATAGTTGACAGTAAGTAAAACATCTGAGTGGTTGAAATCTGACTCATTTAAATAACTATCCAGCCAGTCAGCCATCCATCCAAACAGTCAGCCAGTCAGTCAGCTGAACTAAAGCAGATGATCCTGATGCTGTAACACGCTGCATGCAGCTTCGGAAACATACCTTTATAGAACTAAAGATTTAAGCGGCAGTGGTCCAGCCTGTACTATTAATTAACCATAGAACCCCCCAAAACACCACACACACAAACACACAGAGGAAGGTGCAGAGCTTTTATGCATACCATATAAAGTGCTTTGGTTTTCTGTACATACAGGTCTCACCTTTCACAACATGTTAACACAGTTAGAAAGTGTTAGAGGAGGGGGGTTAGGAGAGAGGGAGAGGGAGGAGAGAGAAGGGGGGGTGGTCCAGGGTCACCTGACATGCTGTCAGGCTGATGGAAACTGTCCTGGGAGAAGGGGGGGTGGTCCAGGGTCACTTGACATGCTGTCAGGCTGATGGAAACTGTCCTGGGAGAAGGGGGGGTGGTCCAGGGTCACCTGACATGCTGTCAGGCTGATGGAAACTGTCCTGGGAGAAGGGGGGGTGGTCCAGGGTCACTTGACATGCTGTCAGGCTGATGGAAACTGTCCTGGGAGAAGGGGGGGGGTGGTCCAGGGTCACCTGACATGCTGTCAGGCTGATGGAAACTGTCCTGGGAGAAGGGGGGGTGGTCCAGGGTCACTTGACATGCTGTCAGGCTGATGGAAACTGTCCTGGGAGAAGGGGGGGTGGTCCAGGGTCACCTGACATGCTGTCAGGCTGATGGAAACTGTCCTGGGAGAAGGGGGGGTGGTCCAGGGTCACCTGACATGCTGTCAGGCTGATGGAAACTGTCCTGGGAGAAGGGGGGGTGGTCCAGGGTCACTTGACATGCTGTCAGGCTGATGGAAACTGTCCTGGGAGAAGGGGGGGTGGTCCAGGGTCACCTGACATGCTGTCAGGCTGATGGAAACTGTCCTGGGAGAAGGGGGGGTGGTCCAGGGTCACCTGACATGCTGTCAGGCTGATGGAAACTGTCCTGGGAGAAGGGGGGGTGGTCCAGGGTCACCTGACATGCTGTCAGGCTGATGGAAACTGTCCTGGGAGAAGGGGGGGTGGTCCAGGGTCACCTGACATGCTGTCAGGCTGATGGAAACTGTCCTGGGAGAAGGGCGGGTGGTCCAGGGTCACCTGACATGCTGTCAGGCTGATGGAAACTGTCCTGGGAGAAGGGGGGGTGGTCCAGGGTCACCTGACATGCTGTCAGGCTGATGGAAACTGTCCTGGGAGAAGGGGGGGTGGTCCAGGGTCACCTGACATGCTGTCAGGCTGATGGAAACTGTCCTGGGAGAAGGGGGGGTGGTCCAGGGTCACCTGACATGCTGTCAGGCTGATGGAAACTGTCCTGGGAGAAGGGGGGGTGGTCCAGGGTCACCTGACATGCTGTCAGGCTGATGGAAACTGTCCTGGGAGAAGGGGGGGTGGTCCAGGGTCACCTGACATGCTGTCAGGCTGATGGAAACTGTCCTGGGGCAGAGTGGAAAGTACAGTAGCCTAGCATTCTGCTGCCATGGCAACGCTGCCCTGCATCGACCCCTCCATCTAGCACACACACCGCCTCTCGGCATCATGGGACAGGCACACAACACCAACAATAACAATATTAAACTTTCATAATGGACAGTGCTTCTTGTTTTTCAGGCTGTTGCTTTATAAATGTAATGTTTGTGATGGTTGTCCATGTCACCAGCTCAGTCGTAAAGAGTTTAACTACAGATCAAGAGGTTGCAGGTTCAAATTCCCTGTGTACTCTGTGTACCCTGTGTAAAGCATCTGCTAAACTAACATCTTTACTATTATTAAAGTGTCTGTTAATTGAATATTGTTATTTTTCATCAACCTGAAGGTCGATGGAAGCAGGATGGTTGTTCTGCAGCGCTTCCTACTGGTCACCTCCTAGCAGGGTGGTGATTGGCTCTAGCCCTTAATAGCAGGGTGGTGATTGGCTCAAGCCATTAGTAGCAGGGTGGTGATTGGCTGTGGGCTACAATGAAAAATCCTGAAGTTGAGGGTGGAAATTAGACAGGTGAAGAAAAAGCAGGTTTACAGTAAAAAAACGGATGTAAGATTAGATTAAATAAACTTGGACACAAATAGGTGATTCTAAGCTGAAGTGTTCATTATGGGGTTAGGGTGAACATCAGATTTCACTCTCCTAATCGTTCCTTTGTAAATCTTTAGTCTGTCATGGTGGCTGCATCTCCCCCAGCATCCACTAGGGGGAAGACTGAGCACACCTGTCCCCAGCACAGGAAGAGGAAGTGGAGCAGGACTGGGGGATTCTGGGTATTGCACTTTGGCTCAGAACCACTAAGGGCACTGTGGAGCTAGTGGAACATCACTTCCTCCAGAAAGTGGGTGGCAGTACGAAAATACATTTCCTCACATTTCCATCAATCCTCCCATCCTCCTGTCCTTCCTCCCTCCGGAATGTCCAAACAGGGACAGGGTTCTGGGGTTATGTTCCAGTTCTTGTGCAGGTCACACCCCCACTACCTTCCCCCTCCTCCCAGTCTGTTGACAAGGTCCTCACAGCCCCTAGCAACACGGATGTTGTAGGGGGCAGGCGGTGAGTGCCGCCAAGATGGCATCTGCCGTCCGCCACACCAGGCTCCTCCCCCTCAAGGGGCGGGGTCTCTTGCTCTGACTCCTCCCCCTCCTCTTCCAGCGTGGGGCTATGGGGCACCATGCTCAGGTACCACTCCCTGTTGTCCTCCAGGGTGTCCAGGAGCTCCTGGGCATCAGGGTGCACCAGGTCTGCCCACGTCTCCCACAGGGGGTGGGCGATGTAGTCTATAAATCCCACCTGGAGAGGAGAGGAGAAGAGAGGAGGATGACAGAGAGATGAAGTGTATAAACCACCTGGAGAGGAGAGTGGGTTGAGAGAGAGGGGAAAGGAAAGAGGGAGACAGGGAGAGAGACAGGGAGGGAGAGAGACAGAGGGAGAGACAGGGAGAGAGAGGAGAGGTAAAGTTGACCTGGTTCTTCTCGACGGAGGCATTGTGTTTGTCACACATGGGGCTGATGTCCATGCCCCTCTCCCTCTCTCGGTCCCCCTGCAGGAAGAACTCCTGCATGATGCACTCTGTCCAGCGGCGGTACAGCTGCAGGGGCTTGGTGGGGTTACTGAGGTCTGCACAGTGCACCATGTTCTGGAGGACCTGCACACACACACACACATGCAAGTACACATACACAAACACACACGTAGTTCAGTAGACTATCCCAGTCTGGTGAGAGAGGTGAGAGGTAGAAACCAACAAGTGATGTTTGTGGGTGTGGCTACCTGGATGCGGTCTGAGTAGTTGTCCAATAGGAGCTCTCCTGAGCTGGTCACCTTCTTGGTCTCCACCATGGTCTTCAGATCAGCCAGCAGGGTCATGTGCTTAGACATGTCTGTAGCTAAGACCTACACACACACACATAGCACACAAACTCATACATCCAGCACACTGCACACACATAAACACCACACACACAGCACACCAGAAAGCAGTCAGTATTTGTGTGTGTGTGTGTGAGAGCGTCTCACCATGTCAATGACCAGCTTGCGGAGAGACTGTCTCTGCTTCTTGGGAAGGTTCTGGAAGATGTCACAGCTGGGCTCCTGCAGCAGCTTGAAGCCCACGGCCAGGTGGTGGTTCTCCAGGACCGACGAGTCGTTATACATGAGGGCCAGCTCCGAGTCTGCACACACACACACACACAGTGCAAACACGCATGGATCATTTCGTTTACTGGCAGATATTAGAATGAGAATAAGGGATATTTGTGTGTGTGAGTGTGAACTCACTGGTGTTGATGAGGAACTGGTTGGAGACTCCAGGGTGGTCAACATCATGGATGGCAGCAGCAAACAGAGCAGCCAGGATCTCTAGATCAGTAAACACACCCTGACACACACACCATACACACACACCATATACACACGCACCATATACACACACACAGGTTTAGGCGCGTATATATGTCTGTGTGTCTGAGTGTGTGGTGTGTGTGCTGTGTACCTCCAGCGCAGGGCTGGACAGCAGCATGTGTGTGTGCTGTGTACCTCCAGCGTAGGGCTGGACAGCAGCATGTGTGTGTGCTGTGTACCTCCAGCGTAGGGCTGGACAGCAGCATGTGTGTGTGCTGTGTACCTCCAGCGTAGGGCTGGACAGCAGCATGTGTGTGTGCTGTGTACCTCCAGCGTAGGGCTGGACAGCAGCATGTGTGTGTGCTGTGTACCTCCAGCGTAGGGCTGGACAGCAGCATGTGTGTGTGCTGTGTACCTCCAGCATAGGGCTGGACAGCAGCATGTGTGTGTGCTGTGTACCTCCAGCATAGGGCTGGACAGCAGCATGTGTGTGGTGTGTGTACCTCCAGCGCAGGGCTGGAGAGCAGCACGTGTGTGGACTGGACCACGTCCGCAGCGTGGATGTTGTTGTGGTAGGAGGTGGAGGAGTACTGCTGCTCCAGCATCAGCAGGAAGCTCAGCAGGCTGGAGAGTGGGATCTGGAACGACTTCAGCAGGCTCCTCTCCTTCACACACACACACAGGGGTGAGGGAGGTGAGGAAGGAGGGGGTGAGGGCAGACCTGAAGGGGTGAGGGAGGGTTGAGAGCAGACCTGGAAGATGGTGTACATGGTGACGGTGAGGGGGCGACAGCCGGAGTACTTTGAGATCTTGAAGATGTCCACGCCCCAGCGACCAATCCCCTCCAACTCCTGGAGGGAAGGACATGTCACCATGGAGACCAGACCTGGGGGCCTGTACTACGAAGATTTGGCGTTAGCGAGGTAACTTCAGGTTCAACCCAGGGTTTTCTGTACTACGACGGTGGATCACTTGTTACCGGGGCAGATCACCATAGTAACACACGCTGAACGCCTAACCTGGTCAGCAGCAGGTTAAGTTGGAGATCAGAGATCAACCGGTATAAAAGCCCCGCCCACTAACTAATTCTTGAGGGGTAATGGTGGCACCGTTCATAGAAGATCCTGTGGAGCTTGGTGCGCGGATAGTGAGAGGTGCGCTCAGAAGAGCCAGCACATCAGAATCATCAAGGTTTTTAATCGCCATGAAAGTTTGCACAGACAAGCAATTTGCTTTGGCAGGAAGGTGCATACATTAAACATATAGGAATCCTAAAAAATGTAATATGAGATCTTAAGGTACATAGACCAGCAATGCATAGAATTAAAATAATTTAGAGAAACATTTAGATATCGACAAATCCCTTTGGCATTCCCTGAGTATCTTTATGAAAGATATCGATTCTCAGCTGAGGGAACTACGTATCTTTGCCAGCTTCTTGAGCCGTATGTTGCCAACGTGACACATCGAAGCCGTGCGCTCACAGTCCCACAGACTGTATGCATAGCGTTGCGTTATTTCGCTAAGGGTACTTTTATGTAGTGTCATGTTGATATGTTATTCCTATTCACTGGGGTGTCTCCCCTTAACCCCTTCAGTTGTCCTTGGGTTGCTTTGAGCCCATTTTAGAATTATTTCCAAATCAGAAATGTGGGTTTCCTTCAACCAAAACATTTAAAACCAAAAAGAACAATGTGTATGGTACCGTACAATGCTGTTCATAAGTGAAATAAATGATCATTTCACTACTTTCATTGAATTCGGGTGTTTCATTCACTTTTGTAGCATTTTTCAAAAAGAATAAATAGGATATTGAAAGAAAGAAATGGTGAAAACCCCCACTAGAGACTCAAAAGGCACAACAAAAAAGCCACAAAAAGGTATAAAAAAGACCAAAACATAGAAAAGAGTTTAACAAATACATCCTCATGTGTTCTCCCTTTCCTAGGAACAGAGAAAAAGAATATCAGTGTAACAAAGTTTAGTGATATTCATTCAGTCATGTAGTATCTCTTTTCATATTCCAGTTTTCTATCTCTAGCCTTGTTTTTTTATTAAAAGCCTCTTACACCCTATATTGAGCGTCTTATACTATTGAGCTCCAGGGTTCTTTTATACAGGGCCCTCACATTGTCTGCTCCAACCTGAAACAAAGAACATTGTCCCTTTGCAAGGCACACTTTGAGAAAGTTAAAGGTGTCCATTTGACTACTGTGTTTCAAGGTACATTGCGTATACCTTGTGGCTTTGTCTTAGCCTTGAAGTGGAGGCTAAATGTAAATGTTTAATGTAAATGTTTAATGTAAATGTTAAATGTTAAATGTTAAATGTAAATGTTAAATGTTAAATGTTAAATGCAAAATCTAAATGTTAAATGTTAAATGTTAAATCTAAATCTAAATGTTAAATCTAAATGTTAAATGTCTAATTCACACATTTAGCTAGCCACGCCCCACTTTTCTGGATTTTTGTGGAAACCACATGATTTTTCACCTGGCTGTTTTTCAAAAGGAGTCCTGAAGATTATACGGTGATCATTGAAAGAGCTGTTGTAGCTGGTGTTCGAACGGCTCTTCTTGACCGACCTACACTAAACACATCTTCCGAAACAACAACCACCACATCATTGCCATCGGGAAGTACTGAAATGATGCGTTTTATAAAAGAGAGGGAGAGAATGTTCTGATTTGGGAAGCTCTGTACATAACCAATGCATTGAACGTTTTAACCGGGACTTAAATACTAATTGCAGTCATGCAAAAACATTATTTCAAAGAGTGCAGCAATTTTTTTTCAAGAAAATTGTAAACCTGTAATTTCGTTGTTTGGTACATCTTTTTGAATCGAGATAAACGGCTCACTAAGACCTGAGTGAATCAGCATGTAAACATGTTTTTACAGTTAAAGCACAGCCAGTGCAAGCAATGGAGCTTCATTTAAAGAAACCAAATAGCTTTCAGTTTATATTCAGAATGTTCTCTTTTTGATTCGCAGCTGTGCCACATGCTGTCCTTATGCAAAGCACTTTGCCGTAAGTTGCTGAAGGGGGATTGTCCCTGCACTTTACATTAGTTGCTCTGTGTAAAATTTCTAAAATGAAAGCATTTTTGAAGTTGGCTTTGATGTAAATGGTATTTGATGTAAATTATTCAATGATAAGGTGTTGGCAAAACAACTGCTGCAAATGAGGCCTGTTAAGAATTGATAAAACAATTAGTATTTTCAAATAGTACTATTAAAAACATCACCATCATTGAATACTTCAAATCAGTTGAATGGCACTTGTGATTAAAAGTACGATAAAAATGTGCACGATTCATGAATTATTTTCCTTGACTACCCTTCACTACTGACAGCCATGTGAAAAATCACGTGGTTTCCAGAAAAATCCAGAAAAGAGGGGCGTGGCTACCTAAATGTGTGAATTACACATTTAACATTTAGATTTACATTAAACATTTACATTAAACATTTACATTAAACATTGCATTTATTTGTGCTAAATATGTGAAAACTGAGCAGGAAAAACGGACGTGCACCCTTTTACAAACGGCGCCCCATAGTGATACTGTTTATCGTGATTGCGATTGTTACGCTTTGTGTAGCCGGGTAACTGAAAGTAATCTAGAGCATGTTGATCTTAAATCGTAGTACAGGCCCCTGGTCTGATCCAGACCCTACCTGGTCTAATCTAGAACCTACCTTGGCGAGCAGGTCCTCCTGGCCGGAGCACACCCCGAAGCGAGGGAAGACAAGGCCGGGGACGAGGCTGGGGGTGAGGCCGGGGGTGAGGCCGGGGGTGAGGCTGGGGGTGAGGCTGGGGGTGAGGCCAGGGGTGAGGCTGGGGGTGAGGCCGGGGGTGAGGCTGGGGGTGAGGCCGGGGGTGAGGCTGGGGGTGAGGCCGGGGGTGAGGCTGGGGGTGAGGCCGGGGGTGAGGCTGGGTTTCTTCACCACGCTGATCTGGGACATGGGCTGCTTCTCCCCCTGGATTGGGACGTCCATATCATGCTGCTTCTCTGTAGGACAGGAGGGGGAGAGGAGAGAGGAGAGGGAGGGTTAGAGGAGAGGAAGGGAGGAGGGTTAGAGGAAAGAGGAGGAGAAGGGAGGAGGGAGAAAGGGAGGACCTACCCAGGAAGGTGCTGGAGATGAACTCTGACACCTGGTTTCCTGAGCGACTGGTCTCTGACAGCTGAGTTAGCTCTCTGTTCAGCATCCTCTTGAACTGAAACAACAACAACAATTTCACAACATGATCATTGTTTGTGTATGTGATTGCAAATGTCTGTGTGTGCATGTAAGAGTGTGAGCACGTGTGTGTGTGCGTGTTCATTCATTCGTGATCGCCTCCTTCCTGAACATTGTCCGGGGACACGGAGAAAGGCTCTTTATTTTTCTGGCATCCGAGCTCCAAATAAAGTGGGATATGAATAAACGCCAAAGCGTGCATGGGTCTGGTGCAGTAGTTCAACCGTCAGCTGAAGCACCGTGGTGCTTATCCTGCTCGCCAAAGTCACGGTTACTACTGCACGAACACAGTCTGCGCGGCGTTCTATAACTAGCGAGCTCGGACTCTGATTGTATCGGTGCTGCGTGCTGAAATACCGAAAGAGTGTCATCGGAGGACAGAGGATTCATCAGCTGTGAGGTTTGCACGCTTGCGCTCTCTCTCCACTACTATGCGACACCTAGATTTGCGCCCCCAGGGGGGGGGGGGGGGGCGCTGTTCATACGTCTCGCCTAGGGCGCCGAATGTGCTAGGACCGGCACTGCGTGCGTGTGTTTAGAATGTGTGTATGTGTGTGTGAGTGTGTGTGTACCTTGTTGGAAGCCATCTCACTGACTGAGTGTCTGGTCTTCAGAGTCTCCAGCTGGTCCAGACACCAGTCCAGCTCATCCAGGGTCTCTACAGCCAGCTGCTGATGGGGCTCTTCTGCTGACCGCACAACAAGAACACAAAATCACCGCAACACCACCCCAACACGACCACAACACCACCCCGACACAACCCCAACACGACCACAACACCACCCCAACACGACCCCAACACGACCACAACACCACCCCGACACGACCCCAACACGACCACAACACCACCCCGACACAACCCCAACACGACCACAACACCACCCCAACACGACCCCAACACGACCACAACACCACCCCGACACGACCCCAACACGACCACAACACCACCCCGACATGACCTCAACACGACCACAACACTACCCCAACACCACCCCAACACAACCACAACACCACCCCGACACGACCACAACACGACCACAACACCACCGCAACACCACCCCAACACGACCACAACACCACCCCAACACGACAACAAAACCACCCCGACACGACCACAACACGACCACAACACCACCCCAACACCACCCCAACACGACCACAACACCACCCCAACACGACCACAACACCACCCCGACACGACCACAACACGACCACAACACCACCCCAACACCACCCCAACACGACCACAACACCACCCCAACACGACCACAACACCACCCCGACACAACCCCAACACGACCACAACACCACCCCAACACGACCCCAACACGACCACAACACCACCCCGACACGACCCCAACACGACCACAACACCACCCCGACATGACCTCAACACGACCACAACACTACCCCAACACCACCCCAACACAACCACAACACCACCCCGACACGACCACAACACCACCCCAACACCACCCCAACACGACCACAACACCACCCCAACACGACCACAACACCACCCCGACACGACCACAACACGACCACAACACCACCCCAACACCACCCCAACACGACCACAACACCACCCCAACACGACCACAACACCACCCCGACACGACCACAACACGACCACAACACCACCCCAACACCACCCCAACACGACCACAACACCACCCCAACACGACCACAACACCACCCCGACACGACCACAACACGACCACAACACCACCCCGACACGACCCCAACACGACCACAACACCACCCCGACACAACCCCAACACGACCACAACACCACCCCAACACGACCCCAACACGACCACAACACCACCCCGACACGACCCCAACACGACCACAACACCACCCCGACACGACCTCAACACGACCACAACACCACCCCAACACCACCCCAACACGACCACAACACCACCCAACACGACCTCAACACGACCACAACACCACCCCAACACCACCCCAACACGACCCCAACACCACCCCAACACGACCACAACACCACCCCAACACGACCACAACACGACCACAACACCACCCCAACACGACCACAACACCACCCCAACACGACCACAACACCACCCCAACACGACCCCAACACGACCACAACACCACCCCGACACGACCCCAACACCACCCCAACACCACCCCAACACCACCCCAACACCACCCCAACACGACCACAACACCACCCCAACACGACCACAACACAACCCCAACACGACCACAACACGACCACAACACCACCCCAACACCACCCCAACACGACCCCAACACCACCCCAACACAACCACAACACCACCCCAACACGACCACAACACCACCCCAACACCACCCCAACACCACCCCAACACGACCACAACACCACCCCAACACGACCACAACACCACCACAACACGACCACAACACCACCCCAACACGACCACAACACCACCCCAACACGACCACAACACCACCACAACACCACCACAACACCACCCCAACACGACCACAACACGACCACAACACCACCCCAACACCACCCCAACACGACCCCAACACCACCCCAACACGACCACAACACCACCCCAACACCACCACAACACCACCCCAACACGACCACAACACGACCACAACACCACCCCAACACCACCCCAACACGACCCCAACACCACCCCAACACGACCACAACACCACCCCAACACGACCACAACACCACCCCAACACGACCACAACACGACCACAACACCACCCCAACACCACCCCAACACCACCCCAACACGACCACAACACCACCCCAACACGACCACAACACCACCCCAACACCACCCCAACACCACCCCAACACGACCACAACACCACCCCAACACGACCACAACACCACCCCAACACCACCCCAACACCACCCCAACACGACCACAACACCACCCCAACACCACCCCAACACCACCCCAACACGACCACAACACCACCCCAACACGACCACAACAGCAGTGCAGGCCGGTGTGAGCAGCAGCTACCTGCCAGGCTGGTCTTGAACATGGAGGGAGGGTTGCTGCCTGGTGGCCTCCTGTTGACACACACATCTAGTCAGCTATATATATATATATACATACATTTACTCAGCAATATGTAACGGAGTTAGAACCGTGAAACTCGCTCCTCAGGTATGTAACAGGCCACCCGCGTCATCAAAGAGCTAGCTTTTCTTTGGCGTAGCTGGTAGAGGTCACGCTTGGCAAGTCGGAGGTCGTGCGTTCGAGCCCAGTGAGTGGCGAACGAACCTTGTCGTGACGGAGCGTGGCCACAGCTGTTACATACCCGTCACATAAATATATATACACACATCTAGTCAGCTATATACCCATACATACATCTACACATCTAGTCAGCTATATATCTACACACACATCTACATATCTAGTCAGTTATATATATATACATACTTCTACACATCTAGTCAGCTATATATCTATACATACATCTACATATCTAGTCAGTTATATATATATACATACTTCTACACATCTAGTCAGCTAGATATCTATACATACATCTACATATCTAGTCAGTTATATATATATATACATACTTCTACACATCTAGACAGCTATATATCTATACATACATCTACATATCTAGTCAGTTATATATATATACATACTTCTACACATCTAGTCAGCTATATATCTATACATACATCTACATATCTAGTCAGCTATATATCTATACATACATCTATACACACAGCATTAGATGCTACATGTGTAGTTAGCTATTTCTTTACACTTCTAGTAAGATATATGTACATATATCTACACATCTACATATCTGTACCTCTTTATCCACAACATTTAGGACAAAGGAGAAGGAGATGTGGAGAGATGAAGAGAGAGGAGAGATGAATAGAGAGAGATGAAGAGAGAGGAACCTACTTGCTTGCAGACCGGTCCTGCTGGTCGGTTATCACTGCAAAGTTGCTCCTCACCGTCCTCAGGCTGGACAGGACCTGCAAGGGGGAGATGTTACTGTGCTGGATCATCCTATATCTCTCTACTGGATCACCTCAGATCTCTCTACTGGATCACACTATATCTCTCTACTGGATCACCTTAGATCTCTCTACTGGATCACCCAGGAGGATCTATGCTGGATCACCCAGGCAGATCCCTGTGAGGGAGCAGATAGATATCTGCCATCCAGAGTCTCTCACCTGGCCAGGACACTCACCTGAGCAAACGGTGTTACAATCATCTCTTCCCCATGTCTGAAGAGGACAAGAGGCAGAGTTAGAGTGGGTCGCCATGACAACAGAACCTCACACACATGATATGCTGCCTCTGCAGGACAGTGTGACATGCTGCCTCTGCAGGACAGTGTGACATGCTGCCTCTGCAGGACAGTGTGACATGCTGCCTCTGCAGGACAGTGTGACATGCTGCCTCTGCAGGACAGTGTGACATGCAAGTTAGAACCTCACTATCTCTGCTTCTTCATCAATAAATAATACAACAATAGGAGTCTGTCAGTGGGGACCGGGGATAAGGAGGAGGAGGAGGGGAGGAGGAGGAGGAGGAGGAGGAGGAGGAGGAGGAGGAGGAGGAGGAGGAGGGGAGGACTAGGAGGAGGAGGAGGGGGGGGAGGTGGAGGAGGAGGAGGGGGGGGACGAGGAGGAGGAAGAGGAGGAGGGGGGGGGGAGGAGGAGGAGGGGAGGGTGAGGAGGAGGAGGGGACGAGGAGGAGGAAGAGGAGGAGGAGAGGGGGCGTGAGGGAAAGATGGTGGGTTGAAGGCGATTTACCCTGTTGGTATGGACCTGTGCATGAGGAAGTGGGGGGAGGAGGGGGGCAGGAGGGGGCGGGCAGGAGGGGGTGGCCAGGGGAGTCAGGGCTTTGTAACCTTGACAGTGAGGAAACGGGACCAGGAAATGTAGGGGTCAAGCGTCAGGGGTCAAGGGTCATGGTTCAGGGTTCAGGGATGAGCTCCTCTCACCGAGACAACCAGCTGACCTCCCAGTGCTTCAGGCTCTCTTCCAGAGGAACAGATGGTGACCTGCAACCGACCAGGAGCTGAAGTGGGTTCAGGTGGGAGGGGCAAGGGAGCAAGGTGGGGTGTGTATGTGTGGGGGGGAGAATTGTTGTGTGTGTGTGTGAAGAGAGGGAGGGAGGAAGAGTAGGACAACAGGGACTAACTTGAAATGCTTTATTATACACACTCTGCCGGGGTCTGCATCTGATTGGCTGGTTTCAATGCAACATGCAGGACCAGAGGGAGGAGGCGGGACTTACAATTCACTGGCGGCAGAGGCGTTCCGAGACGGTGTTTTGGGTGAAAGGTCGGAGTCTGAGCGATAGAGGAAGGACCCCCGGCGCTGGCTGTGGGAGCCTGGCAGGACCAGAGCAGAACCTGGGAGCAGCTGGGAC